>NW_021319671.1:427849-537534 GCF_001605985.2 Dendrobium catenatum | reverse complement strand
GTTTTAGATATATTGGATCTATTGTTCAGAGTGATGGTAAAATAAATGGGGATATTATCAGCAGAACTCAAGTTGGATGGTTTAATTGGAGGAATGCATCGGGCTTGTAGTGCGATAGAAAAGTCCCCTCAAACTTAAGGGAAAATTCTACAAGATGGTGGTGAGACCTGCAATGTTTTATGGTGTCGAATGTTGGCCATTAAAAGAGAAGCATAATACTGAGTTAAGTGTTGTAGAGACGATGATGCTTAGGTGGATGAGTGGCTTTACCCTTAGAGATAGGATACGAAATGAGCAATACGTGAAAAGGTTGGAGTAGCTCCAGTGGAAGATAAGATTAGAGAGAGTCACCTTAGATGGTTTGGTCACATTAAACGGAGGCCTTCCGATAACCCGGTTAACAAAATTGAGATATTAGATTTGACTTATGTTAAGAAAGGTAGAGGTAGACCTAAAAAGACTTGGTTAGAAAATATTATAAATGATCATTAGATTTAAATGAGAATTTGACTTTTAACAGGACATATTGGAGAAAAAGGATTCATGTAGCCGACCCCACGTAGTGGGACAAAGGGTTGATATTGTTATTGTTGTTGTTGTTGTTGTATTTCTCTTTGTATTAGACAAGTTATAAATCTATATCATATTGTTTTATTAGCTCATAAGTCTTTTCAAAGTTGTTTGTATTTTTCATTCATTAAATAAAAAATTATTTTTGCTTGTGCAAATTTCATATAAAAAGATTTGATGGTTATTTTACTCTCCGGTGAAGCTTGGTAATTGATCCTTCATAACTTTAGTGAGTTCTTAATTATCTTTTATAATACTTATTTCTCCTCTTTTCCAGCACAATTTTTATCTCTTCTACATAACCTCCAGTCTAACTTCCCTCAAACTCAAACACATCCAAACTTTTCAAAATTCATCCAAATATTACCAAAATCCCTCATGATCTTCCAATGTCTCAACTCCCCAATAACCCAAGATAGCATAGGCAAAATTCAATATAGAGAGACAATTTCCTAGTGTGAACAACAAGATTAAAAATATCATAACTATTTAACCACTTATCCAAAATTCATAAAAACCCCATCATTCCCTAATATCAAACATGTGATCAGAAGTTCCTCCTCATTTTTATCTAAGAATTTTTTTCCTTTTACAACCCTAGAAGTTTTAGTATCAAATATGTGCAAACTTTGAATGCTCGTTTCCACCCTAAAGCGGAACCAATCAAATTGTTGCCTTCACTACAGACCCTAAGGCAACACCAATCAATTTGTTGACTTCACATAAAAACCTCACACCATGTTCCCCTTCTGTCATTCAGATTTGTTATCAAAAAATGAAGGAAAACTTCAGAAATATCTCATTCCCTGCTCAACACTAATAACTACAATTAAGAAGGGCAAGCATCTGTTCACTATTTCATTCCAAAATGGAAATAATTCTATCAAATGTTTAAAAAAAAGCAAACATAAATATCAAGATCGTTGTCAGTAATTACGAATGCATCATTTCAAAGGCAGACTAAAGTTAGCGATAGTGATGTGATAATCTTATCTCAACCGATCTAAAAAGGAAATTGAACAACGAAATAATATCCAGGATAAACAAAATCACCGGTCAAGAAGAGCGTGTGAGCACCGCCGCATGAGATAGCAACCGGAGGGTCGTCGTCCCTGTCAAAAAAGGAGCAAGGAGTAGGCTTCCACCTAGACTCCAAGTTTCCAAGCCCCAGCCTTCCGTAATCACCATTGCCCCATAAAGCCGCGAACCTCCGCGTGGAACACGAGCGCCACCGCGGTGAAGTTCCGGCCGGCGAGACCGACGAGGCAAAGCCGGCGTTGCAAATGCCTCGGAGAATGCTCCGTCTCGACATCTTCGACGACAACGCGGGCAGCGTCGAGGCTATAAGAAATGCTACGTGTCATGGCTTTCTACCTGTGATTACGGCTCATGAGCCGGCTAGGGGTCGGACCCGTGAGGTCAACAGCTTGAGCCATTTTTTCTGTTTTGACTGCTCGTTCCAAGTCGATTAGTTTCAAAATATTAATATAAAAATATTTAAAATATATTAACGCTAGAATTTTAAACACCATTTTATTAAAATTATTTAATTTTTATATTAAAGTATTATTATTATTATTATATATTTATTTATTTATTTATATTTAACAATGGACATGTCTTAACAATATTCATTTTTATCCACATAAATCTTGTTGCAATGTTTGTTTTGGAAACTCCCACCATCAAATTTAGAATCATCTAAACTTTGATTTCAACAATTTATGGTCAGATTGTGCATATTGATAAGATAAATGCAAGGACATTAAATGTAATGCGATTCAAGACTGAATAAGCACATAACGAGCACTTGACGGACAATCGAAAACTTTGGGATATTAGTTGAATGACCAAATGGTCTTAGAATAGCGGGTCGACGAAATGAATCCAAATAACTCAATGTAACTCGATTAAGAAGCCATTAAAGTACCTAATGAATGAATAAATAATTTATAATTAAAGAATTCAATATGAGTTGCTAGATGAAGTGTTAAGGATTTTTTTGTTAAATTGTGAAAATGCCTACTATAAAAGTACTATAAATATCTCTTTATTCTCTATATAAATGGCCTAGATACGAGTGTGGAGATATGAACAACATTAGAGCTCTGCTTGAGTTTGATGCAAAAAATTATCATCAGCCATCACTGTCACGGGTTGTTATTATTGGACCATCATCGCTCGATTGTTGTCATCCAATAATCGTCTTCATACTATTATTATTTGACCACTATCAATTGCTCATCATAATTCGTTCACTATCATATGATTTCTTCTTCATTATCGTCTAATCAATGTGACTTGATCATCACAATCCATCCACCATCAGCCGACTGTCATCTTTCGTCCATCATCATCTAATAATTGTAACTCGATCATCACAATCCAATCACCAGCATTTTGTCATCATTTCCAAACCATCGTCATCATACCACCACCATCGTCCAATCATCACAATCCATTCATAGTCATTCGACCGTCATCTCTAAACTATTATTGTCTAATAATAATTGTCCATCATCAAATCTACTCATCGTCAGGGGCGAATCCAGCTTCTTTTTTTAGGGAGGGCAAAAAAAAAATATATTTTTTTTGTGCGGGATGGGCAAAGATGCATAGGATTGATAACATTATGACAAAAATTATTTTTTAGGGGGGGGGTGGGGCCGCAAAATGCCCAAATTACTCACATTGGATCCGCCCATGCTCATCGTCATTAGACCGCGGTCTCTCGTTAATATTCTTTTGATGAATATCGCCCCCATCATTACAATGCATTCATCTGTTCTCTCCTAGCTATCATCGTCTAGTCAATTTCAATTGCATTATTTTTTATTATCCATGTGTGTTGGTTCTTTTGTGAAAAATAAAGACATAAAAATTCTATATCTATCACACATATATTCTATCACATAATAATAATCATTTAATTCATTGCGTAACAATTTCATATAATTACTTATATCAAATATTTAGATAAGCAAATTTATATCTTTTTATTTGTCTTTAAATTTCATTACATAATAAAGGATATCAAATGAATTATATCAATTTTAATTAACATCTATAAATAAAAGTATGTATATAAATTAATTATGGTTGATGTTTAAATCATCAGTATCAATCAATAATTAATTAGAGTTAATTAAAGCTCAATTATATTGCAAACCCAACTAAAAAATTTTTAATCTCTGATGTAGGTCGTATCATATTTGAATAAACTGAACCAAAGCCATAGCTTCCAACATCTCAAAGACCAGCCCACTCATTATAGTGGTAGTAGTAAGGCATAAGGCAAAGATAGAACCCATATGGGATAAATTCTTATTGCTTGCTAAAGCAGTTTTATTAGTATAAAAATGTATAGTTTATGAAATTTTTGCACTAAAATGTTGCTTTAAAAAACAGTTTGTCTCAAACAAACCCATAATACTTATTGCAGGTCCCAAGTTAAGAATCCTAAAGTTAGTTTACAAATGTCTCTCACAATCTATCAGACAAACATTTCCTCATTGACTCAACGTCTCACAATATCTCCTTTCTAGACGACCTCATCGAGCTTCTCTCACTCAATAGTTCACACTTTGCAATGGCAGCACTGCAAGGTCTAGCCTCGCCTCTTTGTTTGTATATCTCTAAAGGTTCATAATTATTGCCTGACATAATTACAGCAATATGGTTTTTTTCGGCCTACTTTGATTCGTAGATTATTGTTGTTTGACTTCAATCCTCCGAACATCGTCACCCAGTTATGATCCTCCAGCTATCAGCCTCCAACTACATCTATCGAAAATCCTCCGACCACCATCACCCAATTATGATCCTCCGACTATCATCGTCCAACTACATCTTTAACAACTATAAGAGCTAATATCTCAATAACTCATCCAATTGTAAGACTCATATCATTAATTTTCCCTCTAAGTATAGGCCACAAGGGACAACCAAGCTCTAATTACAATTGGATAATTACAATTGGATTTGGGCATGTTAATTATTAATTTTTAAGCGTCAACAATGGTGCTTGAAAGCCACAGGGAGATGAAAATAGAACATACCAGATTGGTGTATTAGTGATCATACAAGTCCTATTTTTGTAATTAAATAATAAAATTTGTTAATTTTGAAATGGATGCTTTTAAAAATAAATTCTAATTTTTTTTTTTTAATATTCATTTGGGTATTGATGTTTGAATTTTGATGCTCTATATTATTTATGTGGATATAAACAATTATAGATAAGAAAACAAAAAAAAAGGGAAAATCCAGTGGGTCTAGCCCAGTTGGAAATGTCCACTATGTAGTAGATGATATGATAATCCTCCATTTCTCACAGCTATAAAAGAGGAACTTTTATTATATCCAGTGAACGTACGTAGAGGAACGTTCGGTTTTAGGCAAAAAAGCGCCGGTACCGAGTTTTTTGAAAAAACTCGGTACACCTCGGTACTCAGTACAGACGTTTTTTTTGCCTAAAACCGAACGTTCCTCTGCGTACGTTCACTGGATAAAATAAAAGTTCATAAAAGAGAGGATTTTTTAAAATAAATGTTTGGATTTTCTTGAAGGAGATTACATAAATCAAATATTCACAAATAGACAGTTAACACCCAATAATATGACTTGATTTTTCCTATAGGAATTATAGAAGTTTGATGTCCGTAAAAAAGATAGTCAATATTCAACAACATGGTTAAATATTGACAAGAGTTTGGAGATTGAAGCAATCATTGGTGGTGGTTGTTGTCAATGGCGATAGTTGGAAAATATAAAGAAGCTCTCTAGTTTTCTAATTTCTTCAATGACTTTTATGTGGATGATGAGGCTCTATTTTTAGGATTTTTAGAATGAGCATTTTGGTAATTTGAATCATAATAAAACACACTCCATCATGTGCATCTATAATAATCCCCTTATCCGTGAAGTATTTTTTTAGAGTTTAAGTGTCTTAATGATGTTAGAATTGAGTGTTTTTAGGCTCGTTGGATTTGTTTTGTCGAACTGCTTGATTCGACTATAAGCATGCCAAATTTGGAGATCATTTGACCTTCAAATTAATGCTCAATTTTTTTTTTATTACTTCAAGTGTTTGATTTGTGCTCATTTAGACTCGGATTATATCAAATTTAGTGTTGTTGGTTCATCTTATTGAGACGTTGAATTTGATTATAATTTTGTTGAAATTGGAGTTCATATTATCATAAATTTAATTATAAAAGTTTCTAATTCAAATATTACCTCGAGATTCATGTACATAATATATTTTTTTATAGCCGTATTAGTTATAACTAATTATTTTATTTTCCTCGTGTTTTTGAGAGGGTTCAAAACTAGACTAAAAGCTTCGTTTGGGACATTTTTCTTTCTGTTTCTTAAAATCGCTTTTTAGTATACTTTTTTTTTAAAAAAAAAATTTTGTACTAAAAAGTTGTTTTATAAAACAATAATAAAGTCATCCAAAATCAAATCTAATTCTGAAAGAAGTTTAATAATGCCAGGTATGCTCAATTCAAACCCTCATTGTGCACCTTTTAAGCTAATAAATTTTTTTATTCATTTTTGTTGTCATCCATGAGCCATAATGGAGGTTTTAAACAATAAATGAGCTTGATTAGAGTACCCTGCTTATGCTCATAATCAATAGAGCCAGCCCATTAAAATTTTTAGAGAGTTGGACTCATGGAGAACTGACCTAACCCGATAACCCCAGCGGTGATGAAGAAGAAACTGATTTTTAGTACTCATGAAGATATGAATCATATATATATATATATATATACATCCACCGATGTTTAGTTTGGTTGGTGGACGTGCTCAGGTGGGAACCCCCCATCATGAGTTTGATTCCATCGAGCGGCGGTCGGCCCTTAAGTGGGGGCCCATAAGCTCCGACTATGGGTTAGTGGCCTGGGTGGCCCTTTAGGTCGGCCGGGATTTACGGACTGCCAAGCGCGCTCGACGAAGCCGGATGTGGAAGCGGACGTTTCTCATCACCAATACACACACACACACATATGTCATAAAAAATTATCTTAATCAGGCACGAATCTCGATGTAAACTCATGTTGGAAACTTCCAAAATTAAAATTGGGACCATCTGAACTCTGATTTCAGCAAACTTACACTCAAACTAAATGTATCGAAAATATGAACCCAACGACACCAAATCCAACCCAATCTGAGCCCAAACAGGTCCAAATCAAGGGATATAAGCACTGTTGGAAGGTTTGAATCACAATTTGGATTACTAAACGGTTTCCAAACATAATGTGCTTATAGTCGAATCAAGCAGCTTGACGAGACGAATCCAACGAGTCTAAGATCACAAAAAATATGACATCATTAAGACATTCAAATGTCCATCAAGGGATTCAACATCGGTCGTCCATCCAACCACTCCCCATTTACTCTTGATCTCTTACGTATTTATGGGTCATGACACTCCAAAAATTTATAAATATACCCCTCATTTCTCTTGAAAAGGGGACCAGAGCAAAAAGGAGAAGAATAGAAGGAAGAGAATGAAGAAGCTCCTCCTCGACCACCGCTTGAGTTCCGTCGGACCACGACTTGAGGCCCTCACCTCCACCGGACCACCGTTTAACGTCGTTGCTCCGTCGGACCACCACTTGAGGCACTGAGCTCCACCGGACCACCATATGACGTTGTTGCTCCAACAGACCACCACTTAAGGCCCGAACTTACGCCGTACCGTCGCCTGAGGCTGGGACTTCCACCGGACCACCACCTGAAGCCCGAATTTCTGCCGGACCACCACCTGAGGCCATGTGCTCCACCAGGCCACCACCTAACACCCAGACTTCTTACGGGCCACCACTTGACACCGAGAGTTCTCTCAGAGTACTGCCCTTCTACAACGATCTTTCGGACCCTTGTCTCCTGCCAATTATGGTATTTCCAACCTCCACCGCCATACAACTGTATTTATGACCCCGGTCTCCTGCCAACTATGATTTTTCGAGTCCCTGTCTCATGCCGACTATGGCCATTCAAACAATACAAATATATCTATGTTAATTATTGTAACTCCCACCATGTAATGCGCTCTATATGATGTACATTTGTGATATCAAGCCAATGCCTTCTCCCAAGAAAGGGCCTTATTTGTAATCAACTGCAAATACTAGCGGATTCATTCAAGTTGGCTCAGACCCCGTGGTTTTTTCCCCTTTTCAGAGGTTTCAACGTAAAAACTATTGTAACTCTTATGACGCTACACCCTCTCTCTTATCTGCCTGTGCCATGGATCTTCGTACAACCCTAAGACTTTAAACTATATATTTTTCTACAGCTGCGAATACTCCAGGACACAACATATTATATATATATATATATATATATATATATATATATATATATATAGCTTAATACAAATCAGAATTATATATAGATCAACGCTTGAGATTATTTTTTCACTTGAAAATAATTCAAGCAAAAATAATTATGATTTTTATTTAAAAATAAAAATTAATCAATATTCAATTTAGGATAAACAACCATTTGAGTTGGACCATAATAAATTTAGGGGTATTAATATTTGACACGACTCGAAAATTCGACCCGAACTTGTCCCAAAAATTTCGGGTTCGTGTTAGGGATTTTGACCCGTTTGTAAAACCGATTCAAATTCGGATTGACCCAGAAACCCAAATCAACCTGAATTGACCAGTTTTTAATTGATTTATGAGGATTTTAGAAGATTATTATGAAATAAGTAAATGATATTTCCAAAAAATAATAAATCATGTTGCCCAAATTGAATTAAGTTTGATTTATTTTAAATTAATTTAAATAAATCTTATCTTAATTCGATTTAGGTTTAAATAAATCGAATTATGTAAAAATATTTTAGTAAAACATGCCCGAGCTTCAGGTCCGAAAAACTGACCCATTTATAAAAACAGTTTGAAATTAAAAAAATTCGGGTCAGATTCGGATTAGACCTGAACCCGTCCATAAACACGATTTTGACATCTCTTATTGGTCATTAGCCAAAAAGTTCAAGTTGAAAAGTCAATAGTCCAACATAAGCTTCTCGCATTCTTTCTTGTTTCAAGAAAGATTACACGTCGAATATATAAAAACTAAAGTCATTTATCGTGTCGATTAAGCAAAAAACTTTCACTGTTGCCAAAATTTTGAGCCTGCTGCTTCCCAACTCATTCATTTATCCGGCCGTCCATCCGTCAATCACGAGCATAATAGACGGTCTCGATTCGCCTGCGAATCTTCTTCGATTGCAGTTGTGTCCAATGAACCTTGAAGCGGTGAAGGTCTTTTTTTTAATATTTAAATTATTCACCTTAAAGCGATATACATTCTTGCATGCAATTTACAAAAAAACAAAAACAAAATAAAATATTATTTTTAAACGAAAAAATAAGAGTACCACTACTATTTAGTGGTGGACCCAAAATTTTCTTATAACGGGCCTAATTTAATTTTTTTAAAAAAAATTTCTCAACTTCGGCATTTACAATTTTAATTTTTTTTTAAGAAGACAAAATATTAAAATAAGATAACCATTGTAGAAAAAAAAAACATTTATAATTTATAGTGTATGTTTTTCATATTCTAAAAAAAATGAAAAATAACGTCATTATCAATACAATCTAATATTTTTTTAATTAATATAAATGATTAAAATATTATTTATCCATTGATCTTCAATTCTATTTTGCAATATTTTTTTTTATGATAACAATTGTTAAAAAAAAAAAAAACTCTTTCAACTCCTATTATTGCAACGGGTAATACTGATGTTTGTTTTAATAGCATGAAAATAAAGGAGATATAAAATATCATTTATGTTTTGTACTTATGTATCATATTCTCAACAAGTCCTCTAATATAGATAAATAATGAAAAAATGTGCATCATATCACATATCCATAATATAAGTTTTAAAATAATTATCAATAATCACTATTGATACATCATCAAAAAAAATTCATGATCGGGCACAAATCTCGAGGCAAGATCAAGTTGGAAACTTTCGAAATTAAAATTGGAACCATCTGAACTCTGATTTCAACAAACTTATAGTCGAACTGAATGTCTCAAAAATACGAACCCGACAACACCAAATTCGACTCAATCAGTATGACATATTTGTCATGGGTCATATTGAGTTAGTTTGTGGGATTTGGTATGTATTGGTTGGTTAATGAGGCTTGACATTGTTACATTTGGTTTCAATTACAAAGTTTTTGGAAGTGTCCAAACTTTGTTTTGATGAAAACTTTGTTTGTGTAAATTATTTGTAATGATTGGATGCATGACGACTTTTGCATTATATATTGTAAGTTTCTCGTAATGAGCTTCAAATGTGATGAGTTATTTTTTTCTATATACAACTTCATTTTCTTAAATTATGGTCCAACTCTTTTTTAGCAATGGATAATGATATTTTCCTCTTATAATGGGTTTCAATATGGGCCACTTTGGACAAACTTATTGACAGAGTTTTCACGGTGAGTTGTTATGTATGAATATTTTTAGAGTAATATAATGTGCGATCACGAACGATTGGAAAATGTACAAGTGAGTTTGTCCCACACATCATGTGATGATGATAAATATCAATTAATTGTGATATTATGTGATAATATAGTGTTAGTTTGTGGCATTTGGTATGTATTGGTTGGTTAATAAGGCTTGACATTGTTAAATTTGGTTTCAATAACAAAGTTTTTGTAAGTGTCCAAACTTTGTTTTGATGAAAACTTTGTTTGTGTAAATTATTTGTAATGATTGGATGACGATTTTTGCATTATATTTTGTAAGTTTCTCATAATGAGCTTCAAATGAGATGAGTTGTTTTTTTCTATATACAACTTCATTTTCTTAAATTATGGTCCAACTCTTTTTTAGCAATGGATAATGTTATTTTCCTCTTATAATGGGTTTCAATATGGGCCACATTGGACAAATTTATTGACAGAATTTTCACGGTGAGTTGTTATGTATGAATATTTTTAGAGGAATTTAATGTGCGATCACGAACGATTGGAAAATGTACAAGTGAGTTTGTCCCACACATCATGTGATGATGATAATATCAATTAATTGTGATATTATATGATAATATAGTGATAACATTATTAGAGATTAATTGTCATAAATAATGATTTGAACTAATTATTGCAAATGAAAATTGAAAACTGATTCATAAGGAGGGAAAAAATCATAGATTTTACTAACAAAAATTGAAAATCCTTAATCATTTTTTAGTTAGGATCTTAGCAAAAATGTTTAAAATTAGATTATATGTTTGAAAATAGATAGAAATATATGATTAAATTATTTCAGAATATTCGTATCATGACAGGCTCAAAGCGCTTGATTTGCATTAATATTAACACCATATTTGATATCGTGAATTGTACTAATCTCGATCAAATCCAATAGTTTTGAAGATTATCATAATACAATTTTTTTTTTCGTTCAATAGGTGGTATAAATTAACAAACCAAGTTTAAGTGAGCTTCCGATGCATTTGAGTTCGTCTCATTCAAGTTTTCATTTGTTTAATATTATTTATGTACATCGAGTTTGTGTTCGAATCACTTGAATTCAAGCTAAATAGGAGTTTATTTTAGTACATATGAATTGAGCTCAATAGAATCTTTATACTTATCTACTAACGAGTTGAATGTGAACGATACTTTTTTGCAACCCTATCTTAAATATCCCATGTCATTTTAGGCTTTGTTTGGGGCGGCTTTTTTAATGTTTAGTAAAGTAGTTTTTTAGTACAAAAGTTTACGTTATGAAGCAGGAAAAAACCGTCCCAAACGAGGCCTTAATTGTATTAGCAAACTTGCATATAGCCCAGCTACACATAGACAACATTACTTTTAATGTATCATTAACAAACATTTTTCACATGAGACAGATTATGCATTAAGTAAATGTTTTAATAAAATGTTAATCATTTTAATAAAATAATAAAATATAGTTTTTTTGACAACAATTTTAATATGAAGGGAATTTACATACCTAGTAATCACAATAATATAGTTTGTATGTTTAACATCTAAAATTTACTATTTACATAATACTATCACAACTTACGAGACTCTAATCGGACATTGTCGGATGTTAAAATGATGAGGAAGTCGAGATAAAATTAAGCTGTGATGGGTTTTGATAGGAATAACGGCATGTGATTGATGTAAATGGGACCAACAACAAATAAAATCCGAAGAAGGGGAAAAGCATTCACATCACCTAAAAATGGGATCAAAAGATCATCAAATAGTTTGCAATAGCGAATTCTTTAGACTAATAAGTTGGTGACATGTAAAGGGCAATAGAACTGATGATGAAATCATGACGAGGGACTGATGTCATCTTAAAGGTATTAAACATAGCATTATTGTTCTTCAGTTTTAAAATTTTGAGTATTGATAATATAAATAATGAAATTTAAGTGTTAAATATTTAAATGATATAATCTAATTTGGGGACAATAATCTAAATCAATAGCTAAGGATTATTAGGTAAGTATTACTAAATAAGGAAAAGAGGGAGAGAGAGGTGGACTGGTGGAGGAAAAAAAAGAAAATGCTAAATCTTTACTAATTCTAAAAGGATATAATTTAAGTGCAATGCTTTTAACATTAAAAGAAATAAAATAATACAAATATTTTTTTAAAAAAACTCACCATAATTTTCTTCCAAAAATCTCCTCAACATAATTACAATTTTTAAATGCGTGCTTTCCTATTTGGCCATGTACGAAATTTCAAATGAATATGTGATGATATCTCATTAATATGATTTAATTAATGGGAGAAAAAATCAACAAATCGATAAAATAACATAACAAAATCAAAGAATATTTCCATCATTATTATTTAATCTGATAATTTCTCATTTATTCAAAAAATATAAATATTTATGATAAATTATTTCTCATAAATATAAACAAATTAATAAAGAAGCTATCTTACAGAAATAAAGAGATGAAACAAAAAATAATTATAAAAAAATTTAAATGGTAATAATATTATCATCATTATTATTTGATCTGATAATTTCTAAAAATTAGTTAAAATTTCATTTATTAAAAAAATATCAACAAAAATTATAATAAATTATTTCTCATAAATATAAAAAAAACATAACCAAAGAAACTATCTTTCCACAAATAAAGCGATGCAACAAAAAATGAATATTAATAATATACTGGAAAAGGAAAACGAAAATAGGAAGTGCAGCTTAGAGGGAACCCTTCACCGTCGCCGTTTTTTCCTCCACCACCTGTAATCCGAACCGCCTCCGCTTCTAACTCCCTGTCCGAAACCCTAACCACTGATATAGAGGATAAATGAAGAGCGAAGCCGCGTAAATCGCGAGGGAAATTGAAGCAAATAGAGAGGAGAATTGAGGTGAAGACAGCTGAGCAAGCGAAGACGTTTGTGCGAAGGAGAGAGAAGGAAGGGTGTAGGGATTTCTAATTATCCCATTCGTGTCCGCGGCTTCAAAATTTCTTGTCCGATAGAAGCGTTGCATTCCAAGCAACGTGAAACATTCCGAGGGCATCAAGAAAGGGGTAGGGTTTTGAGGTTTGGGTTAAAGCTCCTCGCTTCGTACAAAGGGGAGGTTGATCGCATCTCCTGAGCATTTGCGGTTCTCTTCCTTGCGTCGGCTTTGCCGACGACTGTTCAATCTAGGGTTTCACGAATACCGCTACTTTTGGCTTTCGGCTCCTGTTTTTGTTCATTACGTGGTTTGGGATATTTTCATGGGTCTGATGTGGAACGAGATCGCTGGTTCTTAGGGTTCTTTGTTTCTTCACCGTTGTTTTGGATTCACCATGGGTTTGCAGATGGGGTTTTAATTAGGGCAGCCCGTGGCTTTTCAGGTATGGATTGCCTGTGATGAATGTGTAGAGATTGAGGTATTATCTTTTTAATTCTGGAAGCTGGAAAGATCCCTTTAGTTTTGTAGCATCCGTTCATCAAAACCATTTGGGTTGTCAGGTTAGAATTTGTGGACTTAAATTGTTTAATTTCTAATCATCAGTTGTATCGATTGGAAACGCAAGTTTAACATAACCTAGCTGTTTACATCCTGTTCTCTTCTTTGGAATACTTGGGTTTAGAGGTGCTGGTATACTTCTGTACAAAGGAGTGTGGAGAAGAAGAGATATTGGATTAAGTTTTTGTTTATATGATAGGGGGAACAACCCATACTCGCTAGCTACATTTTTTTTAAGCTTATATGATGAGCCTTCTCTGCAATGGAACGGAGTGAGCCTACGTTTGTTCCAGAGTGGTATAAAGTCTCAAACAGCAGTGCGGCAGGCAATGGCAATTCAAACCACCAAAGTGGGTTCTCCTTGCAGTCAGGTATAAATCCCAACAAATATTTTGGTATTTCTTTTTATGACTCCTTGCTACTTGTTAATCATGTGATGGTTTAACCTGGCAACAGATGAACACAACAATGGCTTCTCATCAAGAAGCAGATTGACAGTGAGTAATCTTGATTATGATGCTCCTCGCTCATTGTCTTTCTCGGGGAGAACCTCTTCTTCTTCCCGAAGAAATTCTACCAGTAATGGTTACATTGGACACGAGAAAGATATTTCTTCTCGTGCTTACAATAGTTTTGGAAGAAGCCATCGTGACAGGGATAGGGATAGGGATCGGGAGAAGGATCTTGAAATCCATGAAAGAGACAAGTCTCTTTTACTGGACAATGGATTTGGCGACTATCCCGATTTATTAATGTATAGCAAATCTGAAAAAGATTCCATAAGGCGTTCTCAATCAATGTTATCAGGAAGAAAGGCTGATTCTTGGCTGAAGAGAGCTGGCCATGATTCAAGCAATGGTGTTCAGTCTATGGGGGACAGGGGAAGAATTATTGGCATCACTAAATCCTCATTTGAGAGAGAGTTCCCTTCCCTTGGAGCTGAAGAAAAGCATGCAGGTTCAGATGTAATCAGAGTGTCTTCTCCTGGCCTGAGTACTGCCATTGATAATCTTCCTGTGACTTCTTCAACTATCATTGGAGCTGACGGCTGGACATCTGTACTGGCAGAGGTTCCTATTGTAGGGAGTAATCTACAGACTAGTTCTGTGCTGCCACCTACTGCATCAACTACTTCCACTAGCTTAAATATGGCCGAAACAATTGCTCAGACTCCTGCACGGGCTCGCATGACGCCCCAAGTAATGTTACTTATATGCATTGTTTTTCAAAAATAATAACTTGCCTAAAAGCAGTTTTCTTATATAATATTTGGTTTCAGTTACCCAGTGACTCCCAAAAGATTGAGGAATTGCATCGTCTACAAATTTTGAAGCTCAGACCAGTGACACCATCCATGTCAAAAAACTCGGTATGTTTCAAATTTTAACTATCATGTATTTTTTAACACAATTAGGAAATATCTTATTACATTTAATGTTGGATACTATGGCTTTGTTTTTTAGTGTTTTGTCTTCTGCTTTGTTTTTATGAAACTTAATATAAAACAAATTTGATCAGTGAGAAAATAGACATATGAAGTCTTACTTTAGTACATCCTTTCATCTTCAAAACCACCCGCAGCATGCTTATGATGTAATGTGTCTGTTTCTGTGATTAATAACAGTGATTTATACATCATGAGACAATCAATAGCTCAACGTTATCAAAAAAAATTTTCTTGTATTTCCTTTGCTGCCTCAAATTGAACGATAAATCTTCTTTGAGCAAGTTAGATCATTTGTTAGTTTATAATTTTTGCAATCACACCACTCTTATAATCTTTATGGTTCTCTTATTCTACCAGATAACCTCAGGGCTCATTGTATATCTTGATTGGGATATATTCATGTGTCTGTTTTTTTATTATGGAACATTTTAATGCCATTACATATTTATTAGCTATCTATTTCTGGTGGTTAATACAGTAAGTATATCAACTTATAATAATTGCTATATTTCCAATCCTTTCAATCTTTTGGCTTTCCTTTGCTTATTAGCAAAGGATATTCCTTGCTACTTCTAAATTAGAGTTACAATTCTTTGTTGATAGATTACTGACAATTTTGTTTAAGCATATTAATTGTTTTTTTATTTTGGATTCACATGCCATTCATATTAAAATTACATTTCTTCTTTCTGATAGCATATTCATATTTGCTAAACTATGATTATATTTTTTGCTTCTTATTCTAAAATTTGATGCGATTTGAGCCTTTATTAGAAAAATGTGTGATTCTCTTCTTTCATATGCATCATTTATGTTAAGTTTTTTTAATCAGTATTACTCATTTGGTCTTAATAAGGATAATTTTTTTGGTATGAAGACACGCTATATTGTAGAGATGTGCTGAAAGTGTATTTGAATAATTATGTAGTCATGTAGCAGCTTATTCGATTGTATGTCCAATTGCTTATCACTGAGGGGGAAATTAGCTCTAGAAAATGTTGATAATGCTATAACAATCCGAGTTTCTGTCTCTGCTTCTTATTTATTGATAAAAGAATGTTATGTCATATTTATCAGTGATATTGCTTTACACATATCAAATAAGCTTGTTGTAGAATTTAAACCAACACGTGTGAAGTGTGGAGGGAAGCACATAATGGGTTTCTGACTCCATGATGTAGTGTGCAAAACACGAATTGCACATGATGTTTAATTGCAATGAGAACATGTAAAATTTTGAGCTATTAGTGGTAGTAACTTGCATAATATTTTATTAGGGGAAGTATATGCTATTTATCAAGTCATAGAAACCAATAAAGGCCAACAGTAGGAGTATAGCGAGGACAAAAGGATGGGCTATAGGAGGGGTAGAATGGGTGGGGCATTAACTTTCAACAAAAGATAAATTTTCAGGTTTGTGGATAATGAGATTCTTTAACCATACAGTAACAGTTATTTTCCTTTTTCTTTTCCTTGAAACTCAAATTATTCTCCTTCTTGTGATGATTCTTATTTCAATGTTTTTCTAATCATAATTTTATGTCCTCAAGTGCTTTAGTGCAAATTGGGGGTGTAAACGAGTCGAGTTGAGTCGAGTTTTGGCACTATTGCGCTCAGCTCGTTAGTCGGGCTCGAACACGAGCTTGAGCTCTAGTCGAGCTCAAAAGGCGAGCTCGAACTCGAGCTCGCCCCACTATAAACGAGCTCGAGCTGGCCGCGAGCTTTGGCAAGCTCGGGTTGTTTTCCGAAAAAGCTGCATCATTTATTACAAAATCCAATTTAAAATTTAATAAATAAAAATATGAAAAATTTCAGCGTAGTCTCGTTCAAACTTATTACAAATTTCAGTTTAAAATTTATTACAAATTCCAAAAAAGTTGCAACATAAGAGCATTTATTCTGCCAGCAAGATCCCATTCAAATTTAATAAATAAAATATAATGGCAAATGGGATTAGGTGGGAAGATTAGGCGCACGCAGTCCGTGACGGGATTAGGCGGATTTCATAGAGCCGCAAACGTGAACACCTTTACCGCTGATCGCCTCGAATTTGATCGGGATTAGGCAGGAAATCACAACATTTAATATTTATTTTTAGGCGGAATTAGACAGGTTCATATTTAATAAATAAACTAAAAAGTATTTTAATAATATTAATACTTAATTGAGCCGGCTCGCGAGCTCACGAGCCGAGCTTTAATCAAGCTTGAACTTGAGCTCGTTTAACAAACGAGCTCGAGTTTGAGCTCGACCTCGACTCGTGGGCTCGATAAGCTTGGCTCACGAGCCCATAAACGAGTCGAGCTAGAGCCGGCTCGCGACCCGGCTCGTGAGTCGGCTCTGCTCGCTTACACCCCTAGTGCATATTGCAATACTCAATTTTTTTTGGCTGTTATGCTATGAATGAGGATGCTTAGGTGGATGAGTGGCTTTACCCTTAGAGATAGGATACGAAATGAGCATATACGTGAAAAGGTTGGAGTAGCTCCAGTGGAAGATAAGATTAGAGAGAGTCGCCTTAGATGGTTTGGTCTCATTAAACGGAGGCCTTCTAAGGACCGGGTTAGGAAAGTTGAGGTATTAGATTTGACTTATGTTGAAAAAGGTAGAGGTAGACCTAAAAAGGCTTGGTTAGAAACTATTTGAAATGATCTTTCTTTATTAGATTTAAATGAGAATTTGACTTTTAACAGGATACAATGACGAAAAAGGATTCATGTAGCCGATCCCACGTAGTGGGACAAAGGCTTGATGTTGTTGCTGCTGCATGCCATGAATGTAATGCCCCATATGCTTTAAAGAGGCACGGTTTTGCTTCTTTGGTTCTTTACATAAGCTTTGTTTGGTTTTAATTTTTTAGCATGCATGTAATGCTAGACCTTGCAATACCTGAGTCAATGTGGTCTAGGAATCCAGGGGCAGTGACTTGGGGATATATATCCTAACAGTATGAATCCCTTTCAGAAGCTTGGATCCGACAATCTATGGATGCTGAAGTCAAAGTCACCTCAAAGCTAGACCTACTATTATACGTGTGTTACATTTAGCATATTAAATGTTTTCAATGCTCAAGCAGAGTCTTATGGACTGACACGATATGCATGATCCTTTTGAGAATTAAGGTTGTGCAATCTGAGTAGTTGTTAATCTAAAGTTTCAATGCATGTGGTTAACTTCGTAAAATTGGTAATCTCTTTTTTTTTTTATAATATTAGGATATGAGTTCTATTTAACTTAGCCGCTATGGATATTGACATATTCTTTCAGGAATTTTGTAATTACTATATACTTTGCCTTAAAATGAAAACTATTGATGGCCTGATGATTAGTGGTTTATGCATTTTCTTTTGCACTTTCTCGGAACTGTGAGAAGGGTGGGGTTGTTTGAGTGCTGGGAGCTCAGGAGATCAAAACAGTGCCATATGCTTGGTCTATGTTATGATGTTATCTCCTTTATATGGTTGTATTTCTTAGTAACTATTTTGTTCACAAAATTATTATATTATTTGTCAATTTTCTTTTGATTAAAAGCCATTGTGCCTTTCATATTCAATGTCACACTTTTGATAATAGTAGATTTATTAAAGGCGAAGATAATATAATTGCAGTTAAAGAAAGAAATATATAAATTTATTTTTGAAAAAAGGAGCATTTTAAGTGGGCAAAATATTTTGTGGCGAGCATATTGTTCAAAATCTTGAATAGATTGAAAAAAAAAGTTCATGTGGAGTTAGCTCAGAAGAGGATGTGTTAATTTTAGAGCTGATAAATTTTGAGATTTGCAAGACATATTGTAGTAGTTTTTGATAATGTTTTCAATTAAATCTTAAAAACAAATTGAACACTATTTATTGAAAAAGAAGCATTTCGTACCAATTTTCAAGTAAAGTAGATTTTAAGGATTATGATGATTAAGTGATAATCAAACTTAGTAGTCATGCTTTGATGTTATTAGAGAGGGTAATGAAAACAAGCTTTTAGACTTCATTGTTGCTAAAGAGATTTGTTGTTATGCTAGGAGGATCTATTTTCTAACTACCAACCTGTTGGTTGGGTTATATATTGTTTATGTTCTATAGAAAGTAGGTCCAATGTTCAAATTGAAAAAAAAAAAGTATGGTTGGTGCTTTTTGTATAATTTTAATTAGTTGAAGATGTAAATAGTTAAGGAAGGCAATAATTTTTAATTCTTTCTATATCACCGAGACCTTTGAAGTTCTCTCAAATGGTTTATGCTACAATATCTTGGTGTTGGAAATGGCTATTGTTTTTGTTATTAAGTAATGATGATTGATATAAGTTTAGTTTGAATAAACAATTGGGCCAGAGAATCAAATTTAAATATTGATTTTTTTTTTTGCATGTATGACTTCATGTCATGATGTCATGATTATTCAACAAGTTTTACGCTTGCTATCGACTACCTAATGCAACCCTCAACTTTTTTCATATAGGACTTGAGACCTGGCAATGACAGTGTTGCATGTATGACTTCATGATGATAGTAAAATATTATTGCAAACTAGTACCTATTTCTAAAAAACAAGTGTAATCCCTTTAGACATTGAAATATGTTTATATGAGGGGGAGCATATTTATTTCATTTATAATCGCTTGTGTCTTAGGAATCTGGGAGGTCTTACCTAACTAGAGATGGAACCCACAAAAGAGGGTGGAAGGGCTTATAAATGGCATGGCACTTGTCACCACTTGGAATCTCCTTTCCTATATGTACCTATTATAAATTTTGCCTTTTGTTCCAAGACTTTATAATTTTTGTTACCATAACAAGAAAATCCTATTCTATGGAGTGATTGTGTGTCAGTTATGCGAAGTCCTTTACTTACTCTATTGCCTGTTAGTTATTAAGTCCTTTAATGTAAATATGATGCTAAAATGTTTCTGATTGGCTTTAGTGAGCTTATAGGAATAGTTGAATGATTGACAAAGGTTTTAAGCCAAGGAAGACAAGATGTATCCAAACAAAGATTCTTGATTCTGACGTTGAATATAATGTATCATGTCAAAATGATGGTATGATGCACTGTTAAGAAACTATATGATAAAGTTGGTGTTATGATTGAAACAGCTAGAAAAAAAATTAACTAGTTAAAATAAGCTTGAAATAATGAAATTGGATATATTCTTTTATTATATATGTGAATATAATTCTGATGGGACAATTTCCCCATTTCCATGGCAACTTTTGAAATGTTGATGTCCTCTATATACATCAGATCATGTCATTTCATTTTATTTCATTATGTTGTGAATTTTTATGGTTTTAACTCATTGGCTTTATCCATTTGTTTTGTCCTTGAGGCTCTTGCTCTAGTGACCGGAAAATGTCTTGATGATGGCGAAACAAAAAAAAAAAATAGAAGGTGTTATCAGTGGAGGGGAACTCCCAGTGATAAAGAATCCAACACTAATGTCTAGAAATTTTGATAAGTATAAATAGTTCTCTGTTAGGAGATCATTTCCATGGTGTTATACTTATTATTCTTTATGGCCTTAGACCCTTTCATTTATTCTATGCCATATATAGTTACAACAATCACTACTAGGGATTTATTCATTGGCTCCCCTATTATTAGGTCACCAACTCCCTTAACCTCTTGATATTGTGTAGATTTGAACCCCATGCATGGTCTTAGATTGTGCAGAGAGGCCTATGCTTGTGTCAAACGATTGCTTGGAAATGGAAATGGTATTTGTAACCTATGTTTCCTGTGAATTATCTTAGCTACTAGATACACACATTCCCTTTAATCTTTTTTTGATGAAATTGTATGACTAAATTATCAACAGTCACATAAGCATTGTGCACTAGCTCTTCACCATGATCCCTAATTGTCTTCAATTGTATAAGACTAATAAGGAATCACAAAAAAGTGTGTACATCCGTAGTGTGACTCTAGACAAGTTAAAAATGGTATGGATAGTTTACCAATCTCAAATTTGTTAGTTATATTCATTATTCCTACTCAGATTGTCAATTTGTATTGACAATATATTTCCACAATTGATCTACTTATAGGCATAAAGTGAATTGCTTATGACCATATGTCTTTATGGTAGCAGATTTTCCTCAAACTTGTACTCTAAATTTATTTTTATGCTAAAGAAGTTTAAAGCCAACGAGTTCATATTCATATAATGTTTCTTTAAGGTTAAATTCTTTGATAATTTATTAGTTGTATATTAAAAAAAGAAGCGTGCCAAAATGTATGTTGAAGTTATGAAAGATATATGTATTGAAACATTGTCTAACATTAATAGTTATCGAGTAACCAATGAGTTCATATTCACATAATGTTATATACTTGTATCAATAATGAAAATTAAGTTAGATCTTGTTTTATCGGTTATTGAGATGCTTAAAAAGGATATTCTTAGTAAGGTATATTGGTACATGTTATTTTTAGATGAAAATTTAAATGCTAAGACTATTGATGAAATAAATGAAACTTTTGAATTATGAAAATAATATTTTAGTTGAGACAACAATAACAACAACATCAAGCCTTCATCCCACTACGTGGGGTCGGCTACATGAATCCTTTTTCTCCATTTTGTCCTTTTAAGAGTCAAATTCTCATTTAAATCTAATAATAAAAGATTATTTCTAATATTTCTAACCAATTCTTTTTAGGTCTACCACCACCTCTCTTATCATAGGCCAACAAATTTCTCTCTGAAATCCCCAAAAAATCCTTCCTAAAATGCTCTGTTTGAGTGGTCGGGCCGCTCGTTCTCCGCCAGGAGGCGGAATCTCCTCTGTTTTGCGATTTCCGCCCGTGAACTGGTCCCGCCTGGACCGGTCCAGTGGACCGGTCTAACATAAAACCACTCATCCACCTGAGCATCCTCATCTCTACAGCACTTAACTTAATTATATGTTTTTAATGGCCAACATTCTGCATCATAAAGCATGCCTGTCTCACCACCGTTTTATAGAATTTTCTCTCAAGTTTGAGGGGTACTTTTCTATCACACAACAAACCTGATGTATTCCTCTACTTCAACCATCCAACTTGAATTCTTCTAATAATATCTCCATCTATTTCAACATCACTCTGGATAATAGACCTGAGATATATAAAACATGTACTCTTTTTAATTATTTGATCCCCCAAAGTCACAATCCCCCCTTTAGATCTATTACTACTAAAATTATACTCCATGTCTTCTGTTTTAGATCTACATAAACGAAAGCCTTTAGACTCTAAGGTTGATCTTTATAATTCAAGCCTACCTTCAACACCCTCTCTAGTCTTATCAACAAGAAAATATCACCAGCAAAAATTATACACATCCTACTGCAAATGTCTAGTAAGAACATCCATGACTAATGCAAAAATATATGGGCGTAAATTTGATTCTTGATGTAATCCAACTGAAATAGGAAATACTTGGTTCAACCTCCATGTGTTTGAACACAAGTAATAGCTCATGCATACATATCCTTAATGACTTGACTATAAGCAGATTAAAATTAATAGAACAAAGACCAAATTTATATGATATAATTTTTTTTTGGGTGTAAAATTGATAAATATTTTAAAAGATCAAGTGATATCTAATTGTGTTATGTTTAAATATAATATAAGAATAAGGATATAGATGGAAATGTAGCTTTACCATTAAATATGATAGATTGAAATGAAGTAGTTTTAAGATAGCATGTGATGAGAATAAGTGGAGGCTGCAGAGTGCAATTTTATGAAATCATAATTGGATTTGTTATGATATGGGCATTTGAGTTTTTTTCTGGTAATGAAGTTACTGAAATCCAAGATTCATGTTGTTGAAATTAGGATTCTAAGATGGTTTGTGTCAGGGCTACAAAGGTTAGTTGTCAATTGATTAGTTTAGAATGATGGTGAGGTTGGTCCCTTTCAAGTTAGTGGAAAATTGACATAAGTGGTTTGGATTTGTAAAGTGGAGGATAGAAGTTGCAACACTATGTTGGGCAAGTAAATGCATGTAAAATCATTGGGAAGGAGTAGTGGTGGTCCAAAATGGATTTGGAGGTATCTCAGAACTAAAAAAGCTCAGTTTATGCTTTATTAGTATACATCTAGTGCGCTAGTTAATAGGATAGAGTGAAGAATAAAAATTGATAAAGCCAACCAAAAATGGTTGGCATTAGGCTTATGAGATATTGATTAACTCTATGCTAGTTGTCTTGGGACTTTTGTGCGCAGTGTTAATTTTTGTACTTCTTCGGTAAGTCATGCTTTACTTATGTAAATTTTCTATAGCTGGGATTTTGACCTTCAATTTTCTTACTTCTTTGTAACACTATATAACCTTGGACGATTTAGTAACTTCTTTTATATTTTTAGTGGACCATCAACCCTTGTGATGATTGCTTAATTTATTTTCTTCGTTAAAAGAACTACAATATTTTAAATCAAAACCTGGAAAAACTTAATAAATTATTAAATGTAGGCAATCACAATCGCATGTAGCATCTGTTCAAAAATGCTTTAATATTCTAGTAAGCTTCCCTCCACTTTATAAGATGTTATCATCTTGAAAATTGGACTATTTTTTAATTTTTTTGGTGAAATTATTTATTCTAAAATGAATTGCTTTTCATTGTTGAGGTTGGTTCCTTATGCTTCCTAGTCTTTAATATTGCTTTTGGTTAAAGTAGTGACTATTTGCCTATTTGGTGTTTCAGTTGGTGATGCAGTATTTTTTATGCGTTGTTCTTTTATTTGTTATTGCTGTGAATAAGGGTGATATTGAGTTGAGTTTGAACTAGCTGACTCAAACTCAAAATTAAAGATTTCGATTTTAATTTGAGCCAAGTTCTAGTTTAGTCAATATTTATTGATTTTGCCAATTCTTTTGTTTGTTATTGCTACGAACATGGGTTATATTGAGTCGAGTTGGAACTAGCTGACTCAAACTGAAAATTAAAGATTTTGATTTTAACTCGAGCCAAGTTCTAGTTCAATCAACATTGATCTATTTTATTGAGTTGATTTAACTAAAGTATGTTAATTTTATAAAATATCTGTAATCATTTGACATGATATATATATATATAGTGCATATATATGTTTGTGTGTGTTTTAAGACACATAAATATATGTATATATTATATTTTGAGTCGATCCTGAGAAAAAACTATATATTATGAGGCTATTTTAATTTTCTAATTTTTTAATAAGGTTTAAATTATGGTTATTTGGACTGAACTTAGCAAATCTTGTGCAATCCATATATTTTTTAGGGATGATGAGTCTATAAATGGATGCTTTGAGGCATATAATTATTAATTTTGGCTTTTTTTTTTTCTGTCCAATTTTCATTCTTGTGAGTGCAACTTGAATGTAATTCTTTCAAGCACAATACGAGTGTTACTACTTAATTCAGGGGAAGTTATCTCCTTATTTTGATAGGAAGCATATTTTTTCTTGTTTTGACACTTAAGTTCTCGTTCTTATTTCATTTGTATAAATTTATATTGACTTATCAATGTTCTTGGTTTTGTTTAAATTTGGTATAGTGAAATTCTATTTGTAGGAATTGAATTTCAGTTGCTTTATGATTTTATGAGATTTTAAGTTGTCTAATTTTCTGGATTATTTTGATCATTTAAGTATTAGTTGGGTGTAAATTCTAGCATTGCCTATTTTTAATTTATAAGAAGCATTGGTTGAACTTATCTGTTGGCATGTGATAAGTGGATCTTTAATTAATTTAAAGGAAGCATTGCCTATTTTTAGTTGTGTTAGGAATTTCTATCCTTGAACTGTTTTGCACATGAGTTTTTATTTATTTTAACTACTCAAGTTTTTTGCATGATAATTATGGGAGGCTTCGTTGAATTTTCCTTTGTTTGTTGGCCTCTTCTTCTTTTATGTTAGAATTTGTATGCTTATCTGCTTTACAGCTGCTTTTCATGGTAGCGTACTAAGGTTGTTCTCACTCTTGCATGTTTTGTTTTATATCTTTTTTTTAAGTAATCATTTTACATGCTTCTAAGGTTTGGCTTAGTGGTTCATGTGACCACTAAACTCAGCATATGTGAAGATCTACATATGTGAATATTTAATTTGGTCCTGCTTAGACTATGAATATGTATGGCCATAGGGCTTGAATATTGCTAAACTATATGTAGATCTAAGTCTGATCAAGTTTAATTTAAAATTGAGTTGTGATGATTTTCATACCATGCTTTGCTTCATGAAGTTTTAGAGCAATTCGAAATCATTATAAGTTGTCATTAAGATCCTTTTCATGTTTGTGATGTGTTGTTAATGTTGGGGGGACAATGAAAATGGTCATCTTTGGATATCCTAAACCTTTTCATATGGCAACAGCTTCAAATGCTATTTAATTGATGTTATCCGTGACATTGATTGGATTAACCTTACGGTATATGTGTCAAACTTGTTTTTGTTCTGAAACCTTTTAGCAACCGGTTTCTTGTCCATGCATGCTTTACGTCATTTTCACCATGCTGTTAGTGATTAATTTATTTGCTTGCGTACCCTCAGGTTTTCCCAGTTCAGACTAATAATGTGCATATTCACATTGTTTGCTACTAGCTTTTTATTGTGTGCGCACCCAGTTCAGACTAATAATGTGCATATTCACATTGTTTGCTACTAGCTTTTTATTGTGTTCTGTATTGAATTCCCATCTTACTTTTGATGCATATTTTCATGGCTCCCACATTTTGATCATCGACACTGGCTTTTGGAATGATTTACCAATTAATATATAGGATTTTTAAGTAATATGGTTAGAAGTGTAACAAAATGGCACGCACAACATGTCAAACCCTCATGTAGTGCTCACTATGAACAAATGATGAAGCGTGGTTCATAAAATTTGAAGATTAAATTGATTGTTTTAGACAAGTCGCGATGGGGAAAATGAGCTATTGTTTTTTAAAAAAGTTTTCTTTAAGGTATATGCGATGACTCATATGGACACACTTGTGAAGTTCTAGGTGTTTTAAAAATGCTGCTTGATTTTGTGGTCCATTTGCATACCCAGAAGACACAAGCAAGTCATTAGAAAATTTACAGGGTTTTGTGGCTTATTTATATGCTGCTATTTGGAAATTTAGTTTGATGTAATGCTTGTTGGCATCTAACGAGAGTATTCTTTCCATGGCTAAATGTAGTAGCCATTTTCCATATAATAAAGGCATTTATTACTTGAGTATACTATTTAGATGATGGTTTAGTTTAACCATTACTTGTAAGTTGGTAAAACAAAATGTGGTCAAAAGACCAAAATAAATACAGGTCACCAATAGAGGGAGATCGCTAGTAATTGATTTTCTTGTGATATATAGCCTTTTTCGGAGGATCTATGTTTTCATTTTGCAAGTTAAAAACTTGTTTGATTTTCATGCATGTCTACTTGTATGCTATAAATTTTCAAAAGTTACCAACATATGCGCTTGTACATGTTGTTTTCCGACCAAACAAACTGTGCAATTTATTGGAAATAAATTTGAATTAAGGGCAATTTAGGCGTAGCTCAGTGAGAGAAGATCTGACTAACCATTAATTTGGAATAATGAGGGCTTTTTTCTAGCAGTAATTAGGGCAATCAAACCAGTTTGAATTGTAAGTAGGAATCTTGAAAATAATGTCCCTAGGAATAAATGTATCTCGTTATTTAGGAGTTTATGAATCTAGGGGTTCTAGTCAACTTTAGAATGTTTCAGAGAGGAGATTTATATGAACTTGAGCAACGCTTTTGCCCCAGCTTTTTTGTCAATTCTCCTTTGCATGTATTAATTTTTTTGTCAACTAACGTGAACTTTGTTGATTAGAACAATGATATAATTCATACTGAAGGTGTTTTTTTCTTCTCATGTGCTTCTATAAATTTCTAAGAGACACTTCTGAATTTGTGCTGCTGCTCCAAAAAGAGTAAAAAAATTAATGAACAAATACTTGCAAGGACAGCCATGAAGCAATTGATACGAATTAGGAGATGGGGATGAGTTTATCTTTGTTATCTTTGTAGATGTGATTGGAGATTCAAATTGCAGCATAGGCTATGAGCATGTTGGGTCATTAAAAATAAATTTCCTACGACTTTACTCTGGTATTCATTTAACTACTAGATCACAAGTTTGTTGGCATATGTACATTAGACGTGGCTTCAGTCCACCTATCTGAATTATAGCTTAAATGAGTGATATTACTTATGTTGCACTTTGGCCTTTTGAATTTTTACTTTCCACGGGCATATTCTTTGTCAATATCCAAGCACTTGTGATGTCAATTATGCTTTTTTGTTGCATTCGTTGTTTGGAACTTTTTTCAATGCTTTCTGTTTTTCTCCCCTTCTCTAATCAATTTAAGAAGGAAAGCTTACTTAGTCTAACTTAAAGATGGAGATTTGACATTTGCGGCAGTTCTTTTTGCTGACACTAAACAACCTACAAAGTGTTATTATCAAAAAATTATTACATTGCAGCATGTCATTCTTAGGGAGTGTAAAACTCCGCTGGACTGAAATTGAGCTCAAGACATTGATCTCAAACCTATTTTCTTCAAAAAGCTTAAGCCTGTAGATTAGGAATAAATCACTTGGCATTTCTAGGCTAACATTTTTCACCTGTCAAATGTGAGGCTAAACTAGTACTCACATTCATTTATTATATTATAGCATGTCATTTTCAGGCTGTGTGGAACTTTGGGGGATTGAACTTGGGCCTAATAGATTGATGTTTAAACCTGCTTTCCACCAAAAAGAAGCTTGAGCCTATATGTGAGGTTTAATCATTTGGCACTTGTTGTTGACTAGCTAAAATGTCACCTATCCAATGTGAGTAAATCAATACTCTCACATAAATTAATTTGGCAATCCTCTCCCCCTCTTTTTTCTTCTTTCATATGAGAGCTCTCAACGTGTGCCATCAGTCATGTTTTGTCTAACATAATCAAGTATTATATATCAAGAGCTTAGTCAAATAAATAGAGCTATTGTGGGAGTTACCCAATTTAAAACTTTAATCAATCATGGTAGATGTTCCAAAGTGCCTCAAATCATATGAACTACTCAATGTCAACAAAACCATCGGCTTTGATATCACTTGGTAGAGATTATGGAAAACCAGGATGCCAATATTGTGTTTGATAAACCAGTGATTAAATATGTTTTCTATTTCAAAGTTTAAAATCATGGGTGAGGGCCAACCATTTGTTGTTTTTTGCGCCAACATAATTTTCATATATCTGAAGTAGGATTGAACCAATACTTAGGTGCTTGATGTGCAAAGTTCTTTCATTTTTCATTGAGTCCTGGAATTACTCACAAAATGACAGCATCTTGAATGTAAGTGTGGTCTCCATCCTATGAGAACATGTCAGGTTTGCTCTGTCAATTTTAGCCGATGATTTAAGATCTGTTAAGCTTTCCTGAAGTTAAATGGTCAGTAAATCAGTCACAAACGTCTGCAGGAAGCATTACATATGAAGGAAAAAAAAAACATAAATTGAAGAGTACCTATTTAGCAAAATTCATAGTTCTTGGATGTTAATTTTTCTTTTTCCTGCATTTGTTTTTGTTATGTTATATGCTGTTACTTTAGATATTGCTATTTTCTGGCATGTTACAGCTTAATCATTAGCAAAAATTGAAGAGCATCTCTTTTTGGAAATTTCAAAGTTATCTGCTTATTCATCTCAGGGTGTGAACTTGGCTGAAAAATCAAAAACAAAAGGTGCAAAGATGGTTGAATACAGTACAGCTAAGGTGGGGCAGCAATTGCCGTCCCAGCTTGTTAATCATTCATTCCGTTCTAATATTAAGCCTGATGTTACTAAGACATCCCAACTTGGGAATTTTCACATTTTGAATCGGGAAAAGAATGGAGTTTCTCCTATTGACAAGGATAACTTGCATCCGAGAAATGGCACCAGAGTTGCCGCCTCACCCAGCGGTATTCCTCTAGCTGCAATTCCATATCTTAATGGTAAAGTCTACCCGAAGCTTAACGGGAAGGCCAGTGCTCTGACTTCAAGCTCATTTGGAGAAAAGAAGCTCCCTTCTCAGGCTCAGAACCGGAATGACTTCTTCAATTCTCTCCGAAAGAAATCATCTTCTGCTTCTTGCCAAGAAAATATCAATCGGGATCCAATGTACAAGGAGAAGTTGGATGAGGAGCCTTCTGTGGCTGTGGATGCAGTTTCTGATAAAGGGAAAGATGCTTCTTCGTTGATGCCCACTTTACAGTGTTCAGAGGCGAATGGCAACTGTTCTGGAAATCTTAAAGTGATTGAAGAGCCTGAGAGGTTAGTTCCGGATGAAGAGGAAGTAGCCTTTCTTCGATCCCTTGGATGGGAGGAGAATGCCAGGGAAGATGCTTTGACACCTGAAGAGATTGAGTCTTTCCTTACAGAGGTAATGTTGTTATACTGAAGTTATTGTTTCCTTTATTTAGTGATTACCTTGGAGTGGAAACTGACATTGTTTATTGTTTAATTTTCTAGTATGAAAAGAAGATGCCCGTTTCAAAGCTGAAGATAGCTAGCTCTTCGGCCAACTTGAGTTCATCATCTGAAACAAAAGCGGAAGCTTCATTTTGCTGAAACACTATACAGCTTTTATGGTTTAGAAGTTCTCTTAGTTTTGTGGCTTGACGAATTTTTTCCTGGTAAACATGGAGGGATTGGAAGGAAGAGTCTTGAGTGGAGTACTGGTAAGCTTACTTGTCCTAAACAGTGAGGGAGCTAGTTTTTTCCCCCTCTTTCTTGAGAATCGAATGTGAAAAGTGCAAAATAAGATGCAGTGCTTTCTGTCCGTTTACCTCCCTTTGTTAGCTTGCCAAATACAGGGTGCTTTCTCACTGTTTTTGATTTTTCTGATATTTTTTTATGGCTTTGTTGGGAGTAACATGAAAGGTAGATATTAGGTATATTATCAGGAAATTGCATTGCCACAAGTCATTTTTTTTAACAAGTCCTGTTGTTTTCATCTTATTTTTTTAAGTTATATCTTTGTTAGCTTGTATGCTGGGAATGTTTTGCCTATATGTATATATAGTCACAAGTGAAATGCAATTATGAGCGTTTGGTGACAGTCCTCTCCAGAAAGGTTGGTGTCATTATACTGAGAGAAATTATTCTGTGCGGACGCCGAATGCCGTTCAAGGACTAGCTAGAATGCATCACATCACCTCCTGCTCGGTACCCAACCCGGTACTGCTGACGGTGGACATTTTGATTGGTCTATGGATGGTAAACTGTGTTCGGCGTCCGCACAGAATAATTTCTCCATTCAATGACTGCAGTTTATCGAGTATGTGAAGGCAATTGTCTATTCACATGTTTGCGCGTACTAACTTTTAAATCATTCTATTGATTTGTGAGTTATTCCAGTATTTAGCTAGGTGGATGGTTGGATCCTACGTTGATTTGATCTATATGAAGAAATCTAACTTGAAGAGCAAGAGCATATTGAAGTTTTACTTGAAAATTACCTTTATATGTTTTGTCCTTTTTGGAGGGAAAGTTTTTTATATTTTGTTACATAAAATATTGGCCTTGAACTCTCCATGCATTCACGATTACTTCAACTGGTCGAACATGAAGAAAAAGAAGATCAATGGATGCAAAGTTGGGCGAAACTTATTACTCCTAATCAAAGTATTCGATCGTCATTTTGTTTAATAGATTGCTTTTGAAGGATGTAAAAAATAGCTAGAAATGACATATTACTTGGGCTATTGCACGAAAATAATTCAAAATTCATGGCATGTGAAGTAGCGATGCTAATTCAAAATACGCCAAGTAATGAGAAATTTTATGGCCAGGTTCACAAACAAAGCTCTGCATGGAGTTTTGGTTGGGTACCTATTGGTTACTCAAGATATGCATGGGTGGATTTCTCCCATAAATGGTACCGTTCGCCTTTCAGGATGTCGTACCTATCTATATCCACCCACTTTTTAAGTTTTTTGAACACGGTCCCCAATGGACTGAGGGCCTTGATGGCCTTGAGGTTTATTGACCTTTGATCTTGCTGCAAACTTTCAAGTCGCATATTGGAATTTATCATTGTCGCAATGTGATTCAGTGTTATGCAGTGAGTAGTGAGGATTGCAGTAATATATGAAATACGGTGATTAGCAATGTAAATTAGTTTATTCCTTGATGTTGGGTACTCACTCATGCCTTGGGTGTGGGTATGGGTATTCAATTCAGGGCTCTGTTCACAAAATAATTTTCTATCAAATTAAATAAAAAATGAAAATTAATTGTGCTAGTGATGAAGACATTGATGGAACTTGAGGTGGTCCTGTATCGATGACTGAGAAGCAAAGTTGCCAAGGGATCTTGAGAAAATCTCGCTTCAGGTTTAAGGATGATTTTCTTATTATTTTCTAAAATAAATTTAAAAAAAAAAATTAAATTTTTTTGTATTTTAAAAATATTTTAAGCAGAAGTAAAAAAAAAGAAGTCATAACTTCTCCGGCGTTACCCTCCATGCTGTAGTACAGGTTGAACAGCCGAACAATCTTCCTTTATATATATATATATAAGGTGATGAAAAAAAAAAAAAAGAGAAAAAAGTCTAAAAAGTGAGTAAATTAAAAAAAAAAAAAAGGTTTGTATTTTTATCTCATTGCAAGTTGCAACTTAGGCTTCGTTTGGGACGGTTTTTTTATTGTTTCTTAAAGCAACTTTCTAATACAAAACTTTTAATTTTTGTATTAAAAATAGCTTTAAGAAGTAATAAGAAAACCGTCCCAAACGAAATCTTAGTTATCACCTCGTTGACAGAGCTGCTTTGTGCACAAAGAAAAAATGCAAGCAGATTTGTCGCAATGCAACTCATGTTTCAACATGACAAAAAATTTAAATAAAAGTAATTATTAACGTTGTTCCAACGGGACTGGTAAATCCTATATTAGCATATAGATATGTTGGGCCACTAACCACTGATCATTGTCGGTCTTATGCTAGGCCACTGACAATCACTGGACTTCTATCGAGCCAATCGTTGTCTAACTTTTGCCCGTCGCCATCCTTTGTAGAACTTTTGCTTGGCCACCCACCATCGCCAGACTTTTGCCAGGCCACAAACTGTCATCAGACTTCGGTCCTGTAGTTGTCCGACAACGGACATTCGCCTAGCCGCCGACAGACGCCAGACTTTCTCCTGGTAGCTAACTGCCACCCGACTTTTATCAGACTGCCAAATTTTGGCCGGCCACCGATTGAAATCGTGTGGGCCCCGCCCAACTATCCCTTTTATTGTAATTTCATCGTCTTCAAATTAAAGGACGGATCAAGCTTTGTAATTTATTTAAATATTAGTAGAATCATTTCGTGATTTTCCCCTTTTTTAGGATTTTTCACGTAAAAAATATTATATTTTTGAATTCCCAATTTGTGTGCTGGATATCCGTACAACACATAAGCGAAAAATTTTAACTATATCGTCGCGTATATTCTACGCCGCCATAATGTTAAAATTGAAAGAACGCTCAAAGCAAATGTAAGAAATACTTTCAGCTTCATTGTAACATAAATTGCACAAAAGGGAAGAAGGAATATTTCTCATAATGAAAACATCAACAGTTTTTATCTTTGTGAAAATAATAAATCAAAATGAATAGTCCTTGTATCATACATAATTACTCCACATAGCTGATTCTACAGCACCATAGTCGATATCGATCAAGTAGCCAAAATCTAGGTTTTTCTCTGCATGGGGTTAAGACTTACATAAAGAGACTTATTTAGCAAATTCTAGAATAGGGGTGTCAATATTAGACGCGACCCAAAAACTCAATATGAAAAATTTCTGGATGGGGTCTACCCATTTCACAAACAGGTCAGATGTGGGTTATATGATTCGACCCGTTTAAAAAAAAGGGTCGGATTCGAGTCAACTTGCTAACCTGAAGTTGACATGGGCTGACCCGTTTGCAATCGAAGGTGGTGGATCTAGGTATGATGGTGATGCAATTGAAGGCGGTGGAGGAGAATTGGGCGGTGAGGGTTGCGGTCATGGGGATGGTGAGGCGGATGTGTTTACATGCAGTTTTGCGCCAATGAGGATTCAGAAGAGGCGGCGGAGACGCTGCGCCGGCTTTGGAAGGGAGGAATGCGCGGGATCCTCAATTATGGTCTCGAGGATGTAGAGAATGGAGCCTCCTACAACATAAACCTTGCCGATTTTCTTTCATCTGTGGAGTCATCAATTTCTCATGGATGAGGAGGATGTAGCATTGTTGGACAGAAAGCTCGCTAGGTTCAAGTCAAATCGGGTTGACCCGAATCCACAAAAGTGACCTATTTCCAAAAAAAAACATGATAGATTTGAGTCAGGTCAATTTATGTCGAGTCAACTCCAGGTTTAACTCAAACCCAACCCAATTTTGACAACCATATTCTAGAAGGCCATCTTCTTACCACGCACAGCTAACATGGCTAACAGCCTAACAGACGAACTTCAAAAGTTGTAAAATGGTCAAACAAAGCGTCGCAACAGATAACTTTGGCAGAAAATTCAAATTGCATAAAGAAAGCCTGGTGGGATATTTTTTTCACCAATATGAATAAAAACTAGCGGAAAACGCCTGTAACACCATTTTGTTTTATAGAAGCTTACTAGACTATATTTAAATAAGAATTTATATAAACTCAGACATTATATATTTTAAAATTTAAAAAAGGCAATATTTTAGCTGAAACCAATCTTATTCACCTTAATCATCTTTTCATTAAAAAAATAAATCATATAAAATTACAATAATCTTGTTTTTTTACACCACACAGGTAGACCTGTCAATATTGGATCCGACCCGAAAACCCGATCCGAACCCGACCCGAAAATTTCGGGTTTGGGTTGACCCGAACCCGAAGCGGGTCGGGTTCGGGTCTGGAAAACCGACCTGTTTGCAAAATCGGGTCGGGTTCGGGTTGACCCGGAAACCCGAGAATAACCCGAATTGACCCGAAATAACACATAAACCCGAACCCGAGTGCCCCAGCTGCCCCAAGACCGCCTGCCCGGCTGCCCGTCCACGTCGCGTCGCTTCACCCCTTCACGTCCCGAGGCCTGCTTTCTTCGCGTCCCGAGGCGGCGAGGCCTGCGTGACTTGCGTCATTTCCGAACTCCCGCGTCAGCCATCACCGCATCGAGCGGCTCGAACTCCCGCGTCGGCGTTAATTGGAGCCTGTCGGCGTCGATTCGAGCCATCTCCCGCCGTTCCGAACTCCCGCGTCGGCGTCAATTGGAGCTTGCCGGCGTCAGGTTGACGAGGTCACCGGCTCACCGCATCACCTCATATGCCGATTTCTACCCCGTTAGGCCATCACCGCATCGAGCCGCGAACTCCCGCGTGTGACCCGCTGCACGCGCGGCGAGCGTGATTTGGCGAAATTTTTGAATGCAGGCGCGGGACGGCGGGATTTGGCTGAAATAGTTGGGGTCGGGTTGACCCGAACCCGACCCGGGTCGGGTTCGGGTCCAAAAAATCAACCCGTTTGAAAAAACGGGTCGGGTCAACCCGAACCCGAATAATACCGGATCAATTTCGGGTTGACCCGAACCCGACCCGTAACCCGAAATTGACAGGTCTACACACAGGCTTTGTTTGATTGGAAATTTTGTGCTTATTCTGTTTTAAAACGATAAATTCATTTTTTCTTTAATGTTTGGTTTGTCAAATCATGTTCCCAATAACTCTTTTTTTTTTCATTTTCCTGATGCTTCTCCATTTATAAACTCCATTTTCTGAATCAATATTTTTTAAAACGTCTTTTACAAAAGTACTAAAAACCAAACGAAATCTCAACGAAATGACAGATTCTAACAATTTATATATTTTTTCAAATGCAATTTTTTTTCTATTTCAAGCACCAGAATGAGCATTGCCCATCAATATTAGTGATTTAGACATACAGAAATAAGATTATGAACACCCCTACATTTGCGTAGAAATAAATAGAGAAAGACAAACACATAAATTATTACAATATACACTCATGAATCTGAATACAATCATTTTGATGCCAATCCTACCTCATTGCGTTCAGCTTCAGCTACAAAAGTAGCGATAATTGGCATCAATAAGTATATATAGCACAGATTCTGCTGCTCGTGCAGGGGAAAAAAGGCTGCAAACCAAGCTCTGCGTCTACTGGAATGTTAAATCCCAAGGCTCTCACGGCTACGAGCACTGTGGCAGAATAAAGCAGAAAGTATATAAGTAGGATGACAAAAAATAGTTTTTTTTTGTTTTGAAGAACCGTCCGCTGCCACCCCGGGCCAGTCGAGAGCGCTTGGCGATGCGTAAACTCAGGTCAGCCTAGACGAGTTACCCACACCCATTAGAACTCGTGGCCCGAAGGAGGCGCTGCCGTCCGAGGGAATCGAACACGGGATGGGGGTACCCAACCGTGCTCGCCCACCAACCGTTTGACGAAAAAATAGTTGATTCGACGGAAGCAGAGAGTATTTTTCTTTGGCATAAGATGTATTGTTACCTCATGTCAATGAGACAATAATTAATATGTTTCAAGAGGTCTCCTCGTGACAAAAGGGTGTTCTAATAGCTGAGCAGCAGTGGGTCTAGCATTTGGATCCACCTGAACGCATCTTCTGATAAAATCCTGGGCGTCGCTTGATAGGTAACTGGGTACATTGGGTTGATCGCCACGGCCAATTCTGAAGAAAGCATGTTGCTGCAAATGAAGAAATCACACAAAAAGATTCAGGAGCAAGAATTTATGCAAACACAGTAAAAATCCGAAGGTAAAAATGAAAATTTCAGCTTCTATCTCGTTTGCTCGAACAGTAAAGCTTAGATCAACTTCTGAATTCACAGTGCTTAACAAATTATGAGACCATTGGATTCATATATAAACAAAAAAGGGAATTTGATTTTATTATATCAAATTATCAGCCAGCTAATGATGAGAAGATGGTTACACATTAACTATATCAAAGAAAATGTTAGATATGGGGTCACTAAGCGGCAGTTTGAGATCAATTTTACATTTTAATTTCATATTAAGTTATTAACATCAAAACTGATGAAGCAAACAGAAAATATATTCGATTACTTTAAACTTTAAATCACTTACCCACTCGACATTCGGATAAGGAATCTGACGAGTCAACATCTCAAGTACAGTGCAGCCCAGGCTCCATATATCAGCTGCACGCCCATATGTCTTCTTAGGATGGACAACCTGATAGAAACAACTTCTCAGCACGGTGGTGTTGCATGTTTAAACAACCAACACAAGTTTGAAGTCTTTATTGGACTATGGCTTCATTTGACACAATTTTTTTATTGCTTTATGAAATAATTTTTAATACTAAATTTTTAATTCAAAAATCTTTTATATTACAAAATTATTTTATAAAACATTAAAAAGAGTCACAGGCTTCGTTTGGGGCAGCTTTTTTATTGATTTATACATTAATTTTTTAGTACAAATTTTTTTAATTAGAAATTTTTGTACTAAAAACAACTTTAAAAAATAATAATAAAGCTGTCCCAAATGAAGCTTAAATCTTAAAAAGCAAATATATTTCAGCATCGCTTATCCTAAGCTGCTTGTATTATTCAAGGTCTTCTCAAAACATGCGGTTAACAAAATAGGATACTGATTTTACGAGATACAAATATAATCTGCACATTTAAAAAAAATAACATCGTATCCGACATAAAAAGAAAGGCCTTCCAGTTTAAATGACTACAAATCTATGTTCCACATTCTAAAGTTTAATGAAGATTAATGATATAACAGACTAACCTCTGGGGCCATCCAGTACACACTTCCTTTGCAAGATTTCAGATCATTAAATTTGGAAATCTGAAATTGGAAACAGTAATATAAGATATAAAAACTATAGCATATAAAAAAACTCTTAAAAAAACAAAATGAAAAATACATTATACCTCCTTCGCTAATCCAAAATCTGCAAGTTTGACAGAACCATTAGCATGAACCAATATATTTGCACATTTGATATCTCTGGAAAGAAAGAAGTAGATTAGGCGACTAATGGTTGTGAAAAACTAGGTTCCCAAGGCTAAAGAAAAAAATCATAAACAAAAAAATGGTGGCAGATTATCAAGACTGCAACACCAACAGCGAGAAAATATTTTTGGAAGATACTGTAAAAAACATATCATGAATTACAGGAATCTCCAACCGTGAGATTGATCTTAGAAGGTTTCTATACAAAAAGTTGAAATAACAATGGATAGTAAAATTACTTGAATCTATATTGTATCCAAAGTTTATTAAAAAACATTTTGGCAAGCCAGTCTAAGCAGTTCAACAAAAATTTGCAGGCACTCCATTTTAATGGGATCACATAACCAATATACGATCTCCATAACCATGGTTCTTAACTGAATCATTTAAATTTAGAAGCCACCAATCAACCGTAGAACTAGATTAAAGAAACCTTACTGCCAAGTATTGTATCTCCTCATATTTTCTAACTCTCTAAATACCCCTTTCCAATCCGAGGCCAGCCGCAAAGTGAGTGCTTTCTTGGAATTTTGTCGAAAGTAAGTAAATATGATGTGGCACAAGATGCCCATGCAGGAAGAAGTTGACCAACAACTAAAAGCCCATACCAAGAAGTAGGCCAATAATAATAATCAAGGTCCATGATGAGGAGCAAAGTCAAATTTATTAAGTAGAACTTATATTTTATGTGTGATTTTAAATTTATTGTTGCAAGTATACTTTGAAAATGTAAATTTTGAATTTTGAAATTTGGTTTCTTAGATGTTGAGAGAATGTGATTTTTATTAATGTGAAAATTTGTCTGAATAAAAGTATTCAAATAAACATTAGCCAAGCAAGGTTGGCTGGCAAAAGCAAAAAGAAGGGGTGATTACTTGATAGATAACTCCTAATCTCTAGTGTGGCCGGCCCCCCTCATTTTCTCTCTTTTTATGCATTTCAAAGTTAATAGTTGTAAACATATTTATATTTGCTGAACTGGAAAGTGATATGATTCTTCTTTCGTCATTAAGATTATTTATACCAATTCATTGGTTCTCAACAAAAATATGCATATGATAGAGGTTGAGGAAACAACCGACAATAACAGAAATCTAGAGTTTGATTCAAAACCAAGAAATAAACAAGAGAATCATCCCTTAATAGCACATGCCTCAATATTCTCACACATATACCTCGATATTATAGAAGTTACAATGCTGGCAAGTTCAACGCGATAAAAGAGCAAAGTGTTTTACTCACCTGTGCACCACGTCGCGCTCATGAAGGTAATTCAAACCATTGAGGATTTGTCTTGTATATGATGAAACTTGTGTATCGCGCAAATGATACTTTTGATAAAGAGAAGCTATTGAGCCTTGTGTTACAAGTTCAAGGAAGATGAAAAGCTTTGATTCTTCCTGCAAAAGAAAATTTTACCATAAAATTCATTAACTACAAAATCATTAGACGAAAAACAATTATAAAATATGACAATCTTTTACATATGACTGCTGAAGTTGTGCTTGCAAAATAATGTAGAGAACGAAAATCTGGGATGGGCAAAGAAGCAAATACTGCATCAATGTACTTTGCAAAAAGATCATCTAATCCTATAAAAATGTGTGTAGTACTAAAACTTTTAACTCTAAAAGGCAAAATATATTTCCAAAAGACCTACGCCAACCCCAAATAGTTAGGATAAGGCTAATGATGACAAATTCAAAATATCTGACGTTTGTTTTATTTTTGTACAAATTCTTTGATAATGGATCCCATTTTCAGGGACAAAGAAATCATAAAGATCTATGTCTTTACTTAAAATATATGTTATTGTGTCTTGTAATGGATTTCTCTGTATATTCGCAAAATGAGTACTATTGGGCAAGGTGAATTAGAGAAAAACAAAAGTTTGTTGGCATTCTAAACTTCTCCATTCAAAGCCTATCCAAAACAATACCATTTTATGGCAAATAAATTACTTAAAGGTATTTCATGGAGAGAATATGATGCTTTCTTTTGATATAAAATGATGAAAAAAGGCTGTAAAAATTTTATCAACATCAACTATAAACCCCTTGTTTAGAGAAAACCTTTTTTGAATGTTCAAGTCAAACAACAAAATCCCTCAAGTAAAATCAATATGCCCACAAATTGCATTTTTTCATGCTCCTGCCAGTGCTTGGAGTTCTACTGGTTAAGATTAATTCCTTCTGTTTTTGGGTTAAATATGAGCTAGCGTAAAAGTTGACATAAAGTCACTCTTCAGATAACTCTACAGAACTACACATCAAAATTTTACTGCTAAAAAATAGACCATGGAGTTCGAACATAATTCCCATACTTGTTTATAGGGTTCAAATTTCTTGACTTTGCTGTGCCATCTATTCAATATCCAGCAATATTTATAGTAGAATTTAAATCATAAAGTTTCAAAATAAACAAGAATCCATCTTGAAAACATAAAAAATTAAAAGTTATCTACCAATGAGTCAACAACTTCAAACTTGCTAGATTATCATCAGCAGCAGCACCATCTTTCCAACTAATTGGGGTCGGCCTTATAAATTTTCCATTTCCACTCACATTTTAATCTGTGTACATAATGTTATGTTTAGTTTATGCAATTCTTTAATTACAATTTCTTGCTAAGCAAAACTTTGCGATGCCGCATCTTCATATTCACATTGTCTACACTTTATTGGTGAATCATCTGTGTTATTCTTGGCATGCTAAAGCCACCTCATACAAACTTTTCCGCAATAGGTGCTACTCCCATGCTTCTCTAACACAAATCTTTTCGCATTCTAATCATTCCTAATTTTACCATGCCTCAGTTCGGACATTCTATTTTTTGCAGCACATAGTTCTACCTATTTTTTTGCCGGTAAACACTCAAATTCATATATAACTTACATGAGGTCTCTAGGACAATGTTACATTTGTATAATATCCAAGAACCACTTTCCATTTTCTACTAAGATCTAATTCTCCAAGTTAATGTTAGCAAACAGAAGCTATGAGCAATTCCTTCAGAAAACAGAGTTGACTATCAGCTTCGATAGAGAGAATGAATTTCAAGTGATTTAAGATCTTTTCTCGTCTGTAGAGAAGGATTGGAAACAATCAGGCAGAGAAATAATATAACAGTAAAAAAAATCAGAAAGGACCTCATCTATAATGAATATCTAATTAAATAAGATAACCAATCATGACAAAAAATATCCAACAAGCAATTGAGAAACTCAGTTTAAATTGTTCTCAAAACAATCACTAACAAACAAGCAGCATGTGGGAACATCAACTACATAATAGAAATCCTCAATAAACTATATCATAAAACAGAACCAAAACGGTTCCTTAAAGACTGGAATCAAAACCGACAAAGAATAATGATGATAAGAAAACAGAAATAGTAATGCAACGATACCTTATCAGTTCCATAATACTGGACAATGTTTTCATGCTCAAACTGGCTCAAAAGTGCAATTTCCTAAGAAAAAAACATTAAAAAAAAGTTAGAAGAAAGCACAAGTTCTCAGCTGAAGAGACTGGAAAAGTTTATAGCTTTAATGATAGTAAAACGTGAAATGGTAAAGAGGTGGAAATAATAAGTATGGAACCATCTCACTTGTTCAAGTTGAAGAATGCATTGCTGAGCATTGTTTCCTGTATCGAGCAAAGACACCTCTTTAACAGCAATAAATGTACCATCACTGCAAATACAAACATACAATATGAGTTCTAAGGAAAGCAATCGATTGTTCTTTTAGGTAAAATAATATTTATTATGGAAATTCCAACAAAGGATAAAGGATTGGCGTTAGGCATACAGAAAAGTAAGTATATATAAACTTCGCAATTTTACACGTTTATAAGATCTTATGAAGCCGTTGAAATGGCAAGGATCTTATTGAATAGAAGAAAATGTATTGCATGCTGCCAAATCCCCCAAAAAATTATCAATATTTGTGAAAAAAAAAATGTATTGCATGCTGCCAAGAAAATTTGAGGGTCTTACTGCGACAAAATAAGAAGTTGGAGTGATAGCGTTAAATCGGTAAGGGACTTATTTTTTCTCAAAATAACAAAGAGAGAAACAAGAGAGACAAAAAAAGAAGACATTCCTAACTATTTAAGGGAAAGCACTCTATAGAAATTTGAATATTGCAGACTGTTCCTTTTTGTTTATCTCTTATAGGTTCTGTTTTTCTTTTTACTTGTAACTGGTAGTTATTTTAATACATGGGCTTTGGCCCCAAAATTTCTCAAAAAAAAAAAAAAAAAAATACAGACTAAAAATAGAAACATAAGATTTAGCATCTAACTTGTTTTGAATGCCCGTGTGGCCATGTTCATTATTTCCCATATATATGCAATGTCCTGCTTGAAGTTTAACGCCAAAAAACAAAATAAAAACGAATAAAAAAGGCGAGACTACCGAAATAAACTTACTCGCTGATCCCTTCATATACTGTTCCAAAGGAACCACTCCCCAGACGATGTCCGCGCATCCAAGATCTGATTTTTTTCTTGAAACGCCCATTTGGTGAGATTACGAATTCGGTGGTAGAGCTGGACGAATCATCGTCAATAGACGTCGTGAAGGACCCAGCACCGTCTGACGTTTCTCCTTCCATCGCAGCTCTCTCCAAACCTTCACCAGCTCCTCCACTTCCAACACTTACATCATCATCATCATCATCATCTTCCTGCTCATCCGAGTCAAAGGATCTCCTCCTATCTCCCACCTCGCTCTCATCGGCCGGAGCGAATGACCTCACTATATCCCAAGTCGAACTTGCTAAGTCGTGAATAGGAAGTGCAATCGAAGGCGGCGGGGACAGAATTGACCTTACAGGTGGAGGGGGAAGAACCGAGGCTGGAGGCGGAGGTGTGAGAACCGGCGGTCGGTTACCCTTAATTCCTACATCGACGCGACCACTCCTGCCTGCAGACAACCGCTGGATACCCGCTGCTTCCTCATTTCTAACCCTCGTTACTTCACGGAGCGCAGCTAAGTCGGCCGCGGGTCTAAAATCAATGTCCTCGCTAATCACCGACGCCACAGGAAGTGACACGGCAATCGTGGACGCAAGGACGGACCGAGCTGGCGAAGGAGCAAGAACTGATACTGAAGGACTAGGAGCTGTAAGGACATGCGAGAGATCACCGATAAGTCCTTCATTCCCGTCGCCATTTATTCGAACGGACGATTTCAATACCTCCCCCGATTTCTCGTCTTCAACCCTAATTTCCTCAAGGACCAGTGCTGTTTCTGCTGCGGGTGGTCTAACTCCAACTCCCTCACCACCCACTACCGCCTCGGCCCTACCCTCCTCCGGAAGATCGGAGGTAACAGTAATATCCTCAGAATCAAGTAATCGGGAACGAGGAAGAACATCGGACGACGATCGAAACTTGAGAGACGCCTCATACGCCGCAATGGGTATGCCGAAGTCCTCGGGTCCAGATAATCCAAGGCTACGGTAAAGATGCTCGACCTCTCCTTCTATGCTTCCTCCGATGCGGAAGCTACTCTGACTCGAGTAATCCCCCGGAGAGAAATCGAGCGACCGCGAAGTGTTCAGCGACGTCGACTCGTCCGACGACGCCGACGTCCACGAAACATCGTAATCGATATTCTTCACAGCGTTCCGCCTCTCCAACCTCGGCTTCCGCGCCTCCGCCGTCTTCCCCTCTCGCCGGCGGTGGCCCTTCTTGTTACCGAAAGAGAACATTGGAGAGCATATACTCCATCACAGGAGAAAAAGCCTAGGGTTTCTTCGATATGAGAGGGAGAAATCCAGAGTTTCTTGTCTGATTCTCCTTCTTCGGTCCACTGGAATACGCGGTTGACTGGAAGCTGCTGATGGTGGACGCGGGATGAGGTAAATGGATTAGGCGAGACCGCGAGACGACGAGGATTTTTTCGACTCCTACCCGTTTTTTGCCACTCAAATTTGAACTTTTATTGTATGCAGTGAACTTACACGCACGGAGAGGAAGATTCGGTTTTAGACAAAAAAGTATTTGTACCGAGTTTTTTGTCAGTGTACTGAGTTTTTTCAAAAAACTCGATACAGACGCTTTGTTGCCTAAAACCGAACTTTCCTCTGCGTACGTTCACTGGATAGAATAAAAGTTCCTCAAATTCACGAGTAATTATTGTGTCCAAACATCAAATGCGTACAGAGATCAATAACAAAGCCCCATATCATTTGAGAGATCAATAATAAAGCGTCACGTCACTTGGGTGTTCGGTATTAAGCATTCAGTATTACTCCGTATTTGTCTGAATTTCCGATTTTTTATCCGGACGTAATAACTTTTCCAAAATCAAGGCGAATTATTACGTTTGGTGACCGGACCGTCCGGACACGTCACTCGGATACACTGGGCCCCGGATGTATCTGGATGACGTGGCGCGTCTGGATTGGTGTCCGGACGAATCCAGACACCAGACGTAATAATTTTTCCAAATTCACGACAAATTATTAGGTCCGGACATCCACTAAAAATTTGTCATGTGGATTGCGCTTTTAGTCAAAAAAGCACAGTCAAAAGCACAGGTAAAGTGTAGGTAAAGCACAGTCAAAGCGCACAGTCGAAGCGTAGTCCACGTGACAAATTTTTATTGGATGCCCGGACTTAGAAATAGACCGAGTGACCGGACCTAATAATTTCCCCTCAAATTCACCCTCTCAGAAGTAAAAATTGCGTCGTCGGTTAGTAAATGGGTGAAAATTGGGTGGAGCCATTATTGCAAGAAATTATTAGGTGCGGGTGGGTGGCGCTGCCCTCTGCGCCTTTGCAAGTTGGAGCGGATGGTTGTGAAAAAAAATATAAAAAAATTCGTGAGAATATTCTATATATTTGATAATCATTAAATAAATTTTGTTATTATATTTGATGATGATAATAAATTAATAATTATAAATTGCTGCATTTAATTATTTAAAGAGACGAAGTTGATATAGTCTACATTGGCGAGGCAAAGAATTTTCGCGGGTTTTTTGTTTCCAATTATAACATTTTAGGGAGGGAACTGTCGACGTATTATTTGACTAGTTCTTTGTAAGCTTTGGTGACCTGCTGGGCTTTGTAAGCTCATTATATGTGGTTTAAATTTTCAGGTCCGAACAAGGCAACTGGAATGGAGTTCGATCAGAATATCAGACGAATCCTTTCACTATTTGATTCCGGGGCATCACACACTCTCTCTCTCTCAGGCTCAAACGGACAACACACTCATGTAAGAGTCGGAGCAGACGGATCGTTCGCTCCTCCCTCTCTTCCGCCTAGTTTGGGATGGATGAACCAGCAATGTAGCGACATGATCTCTCTCCTTTGCGTCATCTTTCTCGGAGACTTTGGCGGTTGATCCGGCTTCATGGAAGTCTCATTTCCTTTCCCTCGGTCATTTCTTATGGAGTTTACGTTTTTTCTTGCTCGGTGTTTTCCTCTTTCGTGTGGCCTTTTGGATTAATAGTGAGTTGTCATTTGAATGATCCCAAATTTTTGAATGGGAATAGCTCTCGTTCTTTTAGAGATGCTTTATCTCGTGCTTCTCCATCTTTAAACTTTCATGACCTCAAAATCACCTCTCATCGTGGCCGGGTTGCCATCACTATGAATTTCAGAAGAGGAAGTTCTTGCACTTGTTGCCCCATTAGAGTTTGTTTTGGTTGGAAAATTTTTGGGTAAGAGATCATCTATTAATGCAATCAGATTTTTTTTTTAACCTCAAGCTTTATGGTGATTTCTCTATGATTGTTCTCAACTTGAAGCATGTGTTGATTAAGCTTATCAATGATCTGAATTATTATAGAGTGTTTGCTCATCGCTCATATTTTGTAAACAATTATTTTATGAAAGTGTTCAAATAGACACCTACATTTCATATTGAAGTTGAATCCCCTGTTATTTTGATTTGGGTTTTGTTCTCCAACCTAATGCCTCGCCTCTTTTTTCCTTGAATCCTTCATGGCCTTAGTTCTTTGTTTGGCTAGCCTAAACCTCATAATGCCACTTCTTTTGGCACTCATCCTGTTGTTGCACTTGTTCTGGTTGAGTTAGATGTTACCAAGCAATTTTCGGAGAAGGTCTGGGTTGGTCCTGAAAACTTGGATTATATTTAATCTTTTGTCATGAAAAATTTTCCTTCTTGCTGTTTTCATTATAAATTGTTGGGCACTCGAGACAGGATTGTAACATTTTACATCCTCTTATTCCTCATATGATTAACCCTGTTTCTATTTATGAAGCTAAGAAGGTTGTTAATGATGTGCATGAATATATTTCTGTTGATTTATCCGTGCATTAAAATGTCGATCATGTGGTTGTGGGTCATTTGGATAATGGGCATTTGAATCATCCTTCGAATGCTAGTGATGTGGGGCTTTCGGCTGAGTTCGAATTGTTGGTTTTGGATATCTTTGTTGCTTCTCTTGCTATCGTCTTGTCTCATATAATATTATGGATTTGGAGGCTTGTGGGGACACTAATAGGGGTTGATGAAAAATTTAGCTTTAATGGCTAGTGGGGAATTTACTCATGTTGCTTCTCATATGGAGATGATGAACAATGGAGTGTGTGATGTTAATATCGTGGTGCTGATTTATTTTGCTAGTAGTTTGGTTATTGCATCTCATGACTCTCCCTTGGCTGATTTCGAAGTGGTTATGTATTCTAATAATGATGTTTTGAATGTTAATGTGACATTGATTGATGTTCATATTTCTCTTTTTCCTAGTAAGGCCTTGAAAGCTCAATTGGCTTTGAATATGGATGAGACTTCTGTGAATCATACTGATTGGATGGAGGAATCCTTATCATCTCATTGCGGGAGTGTTGATGAGGATTTAGATGATCCTACGGATGAGTTTCAAGGCATGTATAGTTTGAATGTGAGTCGCATTATTGAAAAAGCCTTTTCCCATGGTGACAAGCATCGTAAAAGAAAAAAACTAAGAAGAAGTAATTTTGGACTTGTGAATCTTTTACTCTTCTTGCTTGTCATGCTCTTGACGGGAGCTTTTGTTGGAGCATTTGCTTGGTTGGCCTTTGTTTCAATTCAAGCTATCTTGGTTAACTTTGGTTGTTTCTTTTATTTATGTTTGTTCTATAGAATTGATTGGAACAATTTGTCATAGATTTTATTTCAATTATTGTATTTCTTGGTAGCTTTAGTTTCATTAAGGATATGTAATTTTTATCCTTTTAACGTGTAGGCCCTTTTGTGGGTTAAAAAAAAACTCCTAAGCTGAACCGTGAACGGGCTTGAGCTATACTAGTTAATGAACTCATGAGTTAAGCAATGTTTATATACCATATCCTTTGTGCGAGGCCACATGGTCTTTTCCTCTTTTGAATTTCCACTTAAGAACTTTGGTGTCACCCATGGTCTTCTTATTTATATATTTATGAGTTGGATCTTCATATGAAGTTAAGGTAAGAATTTAGAGGTGTCAAAAGATTCCGAAAAATCTCTTATGATGTTGACAAAAAATTTGTTGATATTAATTGTTCAATTTGTTGCTTAAAAATGAAATTTTTTATATGTATAGCCCCTGTTTCTCTATGCAATATACATGCTTGGTTGATGTTCACAATTAAGTTATTGGAAGTTATGTTGAATATTGATGAAAACTCAACTTTTATGCAAGAGCGATTCAAATTTCATAGAATTTTCCTCCCATAGCAGACTGAGCTCTTTGGATGTTTGTTTCACTTTTCTTGCATATATTGATTGATATAATAACGACATTAGTCAATGTTGCAATATTAATCAAATTTCTTATTCAAGTTTAGGAGGATTGTAAAGTGTTATTTTAAAATTGTATTCCACAAATTATTAGAATATCATGTCACCCTAAATGTTAATATATGATGGAGAATGTTGAGAGAAGTCTATCAACGATATTTGATTTATCTGATGTTATTTGTCAGACTCTTACTCTATGATATCAACCTATGCATAAGAGGTCAAGGGAAAACATATATGTGGTTATTTATCATAATGTTGTTTGACATCATTAACTTATGTGGAATATGTCATAGGAAACCCATAAAGAATGTTTGAACTTTAACCTATGCAAGGTTATTGATACATAATCATCAAAATTTCATGATCGGGCATGAATCTCGAGGTAAAATCAAGTTTGAAACTTCTGAATTTAAAATTGGGACCATCCAAACTCCGATTTCAGCAAACTTATAGTCATTCTGAACATATCTTAAATATGAACCCAGCGTCACCAAATTTGACTCAATATGAGCCCAAATGGGTCTAGATCAAGGACCCGAAGCACTGTTGGAAGGTTCAAACACAATTTGGATGAGCAAATGGTTTCCAAATGTGACATGCTTATAGTCGAATCGAGCAGCTCGACGAGACAAATCCAAGATCATGGAATTCTAACATCATTAAGACCTTCAAATGTCTATCAAACCATCTAGGATTAAGCGATTCAACATCGACCGTCCATCCAAACCACTCACCATTTGCCCTTGATCCTCCTCCTTTTTACGGGCCATGCCACTCTAGAAAAATTATAAATAGACCCTCCCTTTTTCTTAAAATGGGACCACAAGCCTAAGGAGAAAAGAGAGAGATCAGAGATTGCTCTTGCCTCGTTACCTCCTCGACTACAACCTGGAGTTCCGCCGGACTATCACTTGAGGCCCTGAGCTCCGCCGGACCGCCTGATGCTCTGAGTTTCGTCAAACCACCACGAGGCCCTGAGCTCCGCCGCACCACCACATGACTCCTGGAGTTCCGTCGGACCACCACTTGATGCCATGAGCTACGTCGGACTATCACCTGAGGCCTTGAGCTCCGCCAGACTACCACCTTACGCATGGGGTTCCGCTGGACCATCACTTGAGGCTCTGAGCTCCGCCGTACCACCACATGACACCTGGAGTTTAGTTGGACCACCACTTGAGGCCATGAGCTCCGCCGGACCACGAACTGAGGCCTTGAGCTCTGCCGGACTACCACCTGATGCCTGGTCATTTATCAATTTAAAAATTCATTTTAAATTCATTTTGAATTCATATCGCTCTTCATTTATCAATTAAAAAAATCATTTGACATCTAAAAATGTGTTTTAGCTGTGTTAATTAAAAGATAAATAAATAATTATTCTAAATTATATCAGAGGGTTACTTAATTATGTTAACCAGTTGTGTATGAGATTGAGAGAAATCAATCAATGATGCTTCACCTATTTGAGATTATTAGTAAGTGTGTTTAGATCATCTAAAGTTACATGTCAAAGCATTACTCAATGACTTCAATTAATGTGGCGGAGTTGATTGAGGCTTCGTTTGTTTTTTTTTTTTTTTTGTGCTTTGTTAAAAGAAATTTTAAAAAAACACTAGTTCAGAAAATGGAGAAAAATGGAGTTTTTAAAACGGAGAAGCATATAAAAAGCTTTCTTACAAACTGCGAAAATAGAAAAAAAAGGAGTATGGGAACGTGATTTTGGACAGGAACTAAAAAACAAAAAAAAAAAAAAAAATCTTCCGTTTCCAAACGGAAAATGCAAAAAAACGCTCAAACAAACAAAGTATGAATCTCTATGTGAATAATTGTAACTCAAATGGGAGCGTGCAATTGCCATATGTATCTTGAATCAAATACGAAAATTATTTTGACTTTGGATTATCCTTCAAAGTTTATGGCTATGACTTAACTCAAGTAGTAGAAGTTCAACTAGGTGGTCAGATGACATAAGTCGGGTGATAGCGATCAGATGACATAAGTCGAACAATGTTAGTTGGAAGATCATAGTCGAACAACAAATGATAGAATGTCCGTAGTCCAGTAATCATGGCCAGAGGACTAAAGTCAAGCGACGATAATCGACGAGCCGTTAATCAAATCTGAACTCATACAGGATCACTCTTGTTGTCCATGAGTTCCTCTAATCACAATGTTTAGTTTGATTATAAGTTCATAAAAATCACATTTTTTTAATGATCTTAAATTTAATTTTAAAACATTTGAGAAACCATGTGAATTTCAATCTACAATGGTTGACAAATTGGAAACGCAATTAGGGCGTGAAGCACGGAAAAACCATACTTTACTTTAATAATAATAATAATAAAATTATCTGGAAATCTAACGCTGTATTTGCATTTGGTTGACTTTTTTTTTCCTTGTCAACGATTGAAAAAAAAAGTCAAATATCCTAACTAAAATTTAAAGTAATAACATTTATTTTAAAATTAAAATATTATAATAGTTGATTAACTAATTATATAATATACTCCTACTAAAATAAATTTATATGAGAGGGGAGTAATTGAAAAGCATTTGTTTTAAATATTTATTATATTTTTTTCACAATTATATAAGATAAGAACAATGGAAGTTTCTGTGTGAAAACAATGGAAGTTTCTCCAAAAAAATCTGAACTCTGAAGTTTACGAGAGCAAATTGAATTTGAATTTTGACAAGTTGACTATACAAACAGATAAGCCTTTATAAAGAACTTTTATTAGGTCCGGTGTAAGGACGTAGAGGAACGTCCGGTCGGAGGCAAAATCCCACAAAAAAAACTCGGTATTTGTTCGGTATTGCTAGGTATTATTTGATAATAACGAGGAATACCGCTCTGTGAATACCAATACCGAGTTATACCGAGCTATACCGAGTTTTTTCTAGGAAAAACTTGGTACAACTTTTGTATAACTCGGTATTGGGTCTTCACGTGATGGTATTCCTCATTATTGTTTGGTATTGCTCGGTATTTGCTCGGTTTTTCTCGTTTTTGGCACGATTTGGCCTCCGACCGGACGCTCCTCTACATTCAGTCAGAGGATGTAATAAGGGTTCCTTTATAAAAGCCCTTCCGCTTAATTTATTTTCAACTTAAATCAATGAAAAAAAAATTTAAGGGACCAAAGTTTCAATTGGGACGACTTTCTTACTGTTTCTTAAATCAGTTTTTTAGTACATAATATAATTTTTGCACTAAAAAGTTATTTTAAGAAGCAGTAAAAAAACTGTACCAAACGAAATCTAAGATATATCTTTTAAAGAGACATTCCTATTATCCTTACTTCTATATATAGTCTTGCATATCGTAGCCTTCATACAGACTTTATCGCGGTCGCCAACTCTCCGTCGTCACCGACTCGCACTGCTACTGTTGCCTCCCCGCACTCGTGGCCTCACGATCCCTGTTTGCCCTGATCGTCAGTAGAGTCGCACGCGCTCATTTTTTGAATGAAAACATGACCGTTGGTCAGGTCGGGCGACAACCCGCATGAGTATGATCCGGGTTGAAATACCTGACCCGTATGAAAAAATGGGTCAGATTTAGGTTGTGTTAACTAGTGTCACGTCAGTTCCAGGCTGAACCCAAATCCGACCCGTGATCTAATTTTGACATCCCTAACAAATTTTATGGCACATAATATTTTTAATAATTAAAATAAATTAGTAGTCTTTATCGAATCTGCTAAGTCTGATCATACGAGACTTAAATAATTTATTAATAAAAAATAAATTTACAAGTCTATGAATGAGATGACTTAAGCCTCACGATAAGATAACGTCATTGCTTTTATCGGATCAAGTAGGACAAATTAATATAAGAGCTAATAAATAATTAATCTGAATAAAAAATTTATTAGGTATCTCTTAATTATATAATTATTTAATAAAATAACACATCTGCTAATGACAGCCTAATTATATCACAGCAGAACTTGGCATTATTTCCATGTTAAGGAATTCCTGTTCTCTAAACACTCAACTCTCACTTGAACTTTTATTACGTCCTCTAATTCTACGTTCGGTCAAAGGATTGTTACTCGATTTTTGCTCAGTATTTGGTCGGTATTGCTAGGTATTGTTTGATAATAACGAGGAATATCACTCTGGGAAGACCAATATCGAATAATACAGAGCAATACCGAGTATTACAAAAAAATACTGAGTTTTTTCTAGAAAAATCGGTATTTTTTGGTAATACTCGGTATTGCTCTTACATATATTGTGATGAAATAAAATTACTTAAATATCAAATATTATTTGTAAATTTATATGATCTACTCCTACTCCGACGCACTTCACGCCTTCGCCGCCGCTCCCCTGCTGTCCTACACCTTCACCTTGACCCCTTGATTCGCATCCACACCATTCACACCCCCTTTTTTTTTTTAATAATTGTCCTTTATCCAGTGGAATGGAGCATTCCCACGTCACAACAGATAACGTCTCTCCTCTCCCGTCCTCGCATTCCATCACTTCATCAACCAACGAAGGCCCCACCGCCACCGGCCTCCACCTCCACCGCCCAGCTCTGGCTAAAATGGCTGCCACCGCTGCAGTATCCATCTCCTGGTTTTACTCCTGCACATCTCGCCGACTCCTCTCAATCGCCATTCTCAAATTCACCGGCCCTCAATTTCCTTTTTCGTCTGCCGACGACCTCTTCACTGATCAGCTTTCAATCGCTTACGTTCAAAACAGAAGAAACCTTCTGAAAATTACAGGTTCTATGACGCAAGGGGAGGTAGAAATCGAGACAGAGGAAGCCGGCCTCGCTTTCTTCCATCCAGCTCGTACTCCCACGGAAGTCGACGTTGGAGGCGAATCCCCTTCTTCGTTCCAGATGGTGCGGCCCGAATCCCCACAGAACACCGGCGTTATGGCTTTCTCCCATCAAAATATACCGGCGAAATCTGCTTCCATCTCTTATGATTCCATGATTCACGGAACACCGGCGTTATGGCTTTCTCCCATCGCTTTTTCTCCCATCCAGCTCGAACTCCCACGGAACTTCGGACTACCACGGCATTATGGCTTCGCAGTGGCTCGGACTCCCACGGTTCCGGCGTCTGGCCCGAATCCCCTTCTTCGTTCCAGATGTGGCGCGTCCACTGCGAAGCCGGCCTCGCTTTCTCCCATCCAGATCTTTGGAGGCGAAAAAGCAGAGAAGAAGAAAAATGCTGATTTACGGATCGTTGGGGCAGCGGAATGAAGAAAGGTCGCGGCATTTACGACATTTTTACGCTGGAAATTGCGGAAAGCAGCGGACCGCGGGAGGCATGAGAGGTCGCAGAAAGCAGCCACGGACCGCGGAAATTTTTCTGACTCAGCTCTGCCGCGATGCCCCAAACAGACATTTATTAATTTTTTATAAAACAAAGCAGCCCTGAAGCCGTCCCAAACGGACCCTTAGACGAGCAGGTCTAGTAAGCAGACGTGTTTAACGGCCCAGGAAGCCAGGCCCATATACTTCGACGCTTACACTGTTCCCTGGCTCACTGTAAAATGCTATCTCGAAGTGTCCGGCGAGAATGGAATGATTGTCACGATGTCGTTAACGTGACGACTTGGCTTCCGCTTTCTCTATCTACATGGATATAAAAGGCGGCAAATAGCGAATCATATGTATCCGAACGGGCCACCGCCGCCGCCGGCGAAGCTTTTAATAACGTTCCTTGCCGGAATCGAATCAACTGACGCCGTCGGCTTCCGCTCCTCGCGCTCCCCGAGGTCCAGATCTTTAAGGTTTTGATCTTCTAGGGCTGCAGTTTTTTTTTTTTCCGCTTTCTTATCTTCATTTCAGCATTTCTGCTTATAGTCTAGGGCATATATTTTTTATTCCTTGGGCACCTCGTTGGTTCTCTTGCAACGCTTTTTAATGTGATTGCGTCGTTTTGCTTGAGCTTTTGGGATCTAGGGTTTTGTGTGTGTGAGAGAGAATTGCATTTGTACGAAGATATTTTGAGATTGGACGGCGATGTTTTGAGAATTGCATTTGTACAATCTTTTTTTTTTGTAAATGGTGATCAAGGTGTCATTCATGGATCCCACAGGTCAAGCTGGCTGCTGATCAGTGTATTATAACGTGCAGAAATGGGAAATAAAAAAGAGTTTGCTGTTGAGTTGGTGAAACGTAGCTGGGAATAGGATCCCCGTCTTTTTTATAGGAGTTATGATGAATCAATCGGATGGGTTTGAAATATTTTATTATAGGGTTTCCAATTGCCTGTTACTTTCTATAGTTTTTGCTATTGTATAATTCTAAAGAGCAGCCGCAGCAAAAGGACCATTTTTTTTAATAATGATTTAAGGAAAGCTTTTTCGGTATAGGACCGAGATGATTGCGTCATTATGGGAGTTTTCCTGGCATTTTAGATATCTGATTACCTACGATATACATTGTGCGTGCTTGCATATTTGTTAATTCAATAAAGATGATTGCATCAATTTACCGCTCTGTCGTTGTCAAATGTGACCATGATTCTGCATGTTAAACAATTGCCATATTCTTCTCATGCTTTTGGTAATGCTTCAAACAATATTGAGGTTCTCGGTAGGTACGAGTAGGTGTTTGCTTTAAAAATTCACTACTATGCAGTTAAATCTATAATATGTTTCGTTTAGGACCTTTAATTTAATGATGATGAACTTAAAATTTGAAGTGGTCCTTTTTCTCTTTGAATTGTTTCATATCAGACTTTTTTTTTTCAGTCACCCTCTAAAATTTGTCAACCTCGATAAATTTATTTTGTCACCGTTTGGTGTGCTAGTGTGTACATATATATGAAACGATGGCTTCTAAAGCACCATACTAAGCATATATGCAAAATTCACATCTCTGATGTGGGAGGTGGCGCGCGTCTCAAACCGTGCCGCAGTGGAGACGGCGTCCCAAACGCACCCTAAGCATGTATGCAAAATTCACATCTCTAATGTGGGCATAACATTGCAAGTTTTCTCTAGATTGTTTCTATTTTAATTGGATGGCTAAAATACACTTGCCTGATTCTATGTGTAACCTGCTAGGGGTATTGAGTATCCTTGGAGGAGATGTCGAAGTGGTCATGTTCAGTTGATTTCTCAACTATAAGTTTACAAGGTTATGATAGATGAAATAAATTATAGGCTTTGCTTAATGTATTATTTTTCTTGATTCTATAACAACAATAATATCAAACCTTTATCTCACTATGTGGGCTCGGCTAGATGACTCATTTTTCTCATTTAAATCCAATAAAAATAGGTTATTTCTAATATTTTCTAACAAAGTTTTTTTAGGTCTACCTCTGCCATTCTTAACATAGGTCAAATTTAATACATTTACTCTCTTAACCGGGTCATCAAACTTTTATATGATCAAATCATCTAAGGCTACTCTATCTAATCTTATTTGTCACTAAAACTACTCCAACCTTTTCATGGACATCTTTGTTTCGCATTCTGCCTCTAAGAGTAAAGCCACTCATCCACCTGAGCATCATCATCTCTATGACGCTTAACCCAATTTAATGCTTCTCTTTTAATGGCCAACTTTCTGTGCCATAAAGCATTGCAAGTCTTACCACTATCTTACAAAATTTTCCCTTAAGTTTGAGGAATACTTTTCTATCGCACCATGCTTGATGCATTCCTCCACTTCAACCATCCGAATTGAATTCTACCAATAATGTCCCCATCTATTGCACCATCACTCAGGACAATAGACCCAAGATATGTAAGACGTATACTCTCATTAATGACTTGATCGACCAAAGTCATAATCCCCCCACTAGATCTATTACTACTAAAATTGCACTCAATATATTTGGTTTTAGATATACTCAAACAAAAACCTTTAGACTTTAAGGTTGGCGACCATAATTCAAGTTTACCTTCAACTTCCTATCTAAGCTTATCAACAAGAAGATTATTATTATTAAAAAACATACTGATGAGGACATCCATAGGAGATTTCGGCACACTTACCATCGGAGGGGTCGTCGAGCGACGGCCGTGATTCATAGTCTTTATTTTTATATTTTATTTTATTCATGTCATTTATATTTCATGTTTTTCCATTTGTACCCCTATAAGGGAGTTAGTGCTTGTTTTAGCCCAAGGACAATGTCGTTGTTATAATTTTTATTTTCGGTTGGCCTATATATAGGATTAATCATTGTATTTGAGTTAGTTTTTGATGAATAAAAATTTGTCTCTTATGTTCTCTTTGTGAGTTCAACCCTCCTCGATCTCTTAGTGAGTTCGTTGGAGAAGATAGATCTTTTTGTGAGTATTAGATTTTCGCCAAACTATTTTATCTTCGAGATTTCTAAATTTTCGCCAATCTATTTTCGTGGAGATCCGGATTGAAGATAATTGAGGTGAGTGGATTTATAGAAAATCAAATCCCTAGAAATTCCCCTCCTCCCTTCCCCTCACCCCTTGCCGCCGCCCAGGCCACCGGTCTGCAAACCCCCCAGCAGCAGCAGCGCCCGCTTAGCCACCCATTGACCCCCTTGCGCCACCCCCCTCTAGCTCCCCCCTTTGAATTTTTAATTCCCCTCTCTTAATGACTTTCCTAATTAACCATATTTTAATTTGGGAAATTAATTAAGAGGAGTTACACAAATTTGAAATTCAAATCTTCCCCAATTGATTACTCATCTATTTGGAAACTTGCCTATTTTACAAAATCTGAGAATCAATTCAGATTTTAATTAAAACCTTGAATAAAGTTGTGGTCCCCACTCTACTTATGACAATTGTGCTCTCCCCTCTCTCCATGTGGCCGGCCCCCTTTAATGGGTTTCTCTCTCTCCCAAATTAAATTAAAAGCTCCACCAAATCAGCCCCAATTACCTCCTCAATTAACGCTCCTAGTCATTATTGAATTAATTTGAAATTTCAAATTAATCTCCCTCCAAAACCACTTGGAGCTGAATTTAATTTCAGTTTTCCTAAATTTCCCCCCTCCCTCTAGCTCATGGCTAAACCTCCCACACCTATCCGCCACCTCCACCCCTCCTCTTCCCCTTGTTTTCAACGGTGCTCCTTCATCTCCCGACAAGGATGCATGGCGGAACCCGAGATCGAGATCAAGTCGACATTCTCCAATCACCGTTCTTTGACGTGGGCTTTGATTTCGACGACACCGTTGAAGACTACATTGACCGTATCCAATACGCCTTAGTTGACGTGATCGAGGAGCAAAGATCAAAGGGACTTTGGATCATCATTGGACGACCATCTTCCTCCACCACTCCGGCCATCTTTCCAAGAACGACGATCTTAGGTTCCTTCTTCCTCGGAGTGACATTAATTCTAATGTGGAGACTCTTCTGCCGCTAAAGCCTATACTATTTGAGCGTATGGACTCCAAAGGTGAAAGCTCTCATTATTAAATCGTGGATTCTTGTTTACCGTCGTAGCATTACAATTCTTCTTTGCGTTTCCCTGAATTGTTTGGTTAATCGACTTCGCTCTTCTTTGCCTAAGCAAGTTAAAGACTAAGAACTCCGAGGATCATTCCTTGTCATAAGTAATAACTATATTTTAGGAATACTTTGTTAATTCACTCTCTTTCATTTCTTAAGTAATTCATGTTGTTTCACATCACATACTCCAGGGTACCTTCTCTTGTAAATGTCTAGTAAGAACATCCATGACTAAAGCAAAAAGATATGCGCTTAAAGCTAATCTTTGATGTAATCCAACTGAAATAGAAATATACTTGATCAAACCACCTTGCGTTTGAACTTTAAGTAATAGCTTTTGCATACATATCCCTAATGACTTTAATATAAACATTATTAATCCATATATTTTCTAGAACTCTCCATAGCACTTCTATTGGAACTTTATATCATAAGTTTTCTCTAAATCAATAAATATCATATATATAGATCTCCTTATTCTCTCTATAATTCTTCATCAAACCTCTCAATAAATTTATAGCTTCCATAGTGGACCTACCCGACATGAATCCAAATTGATTTTTAGAAACATTAATATTACGTCGTAACCTATGCTCAATAACCATCTCCCATAGTTTTAAATTATGACACATTAACTTAATTCCTCTATAATTCACACACTCTTGTGTATTACCTTTATTCTTATAATAGGAATCAATATACTCCTTCACTCTTCTGACATTTTTTAAGTCTTCAAAATAATATTGAAAAGTTTCGTAAGCCAATAAATTTCTTCATCTGCTAAGCATTTCCACGTCTCTAATGAAATAACATCATGTTCAATAGCTTTTTCACACTTCGTTTTCTTTAAAACCTCTCTAACTTCAGTTTTATTAATACGTCGATAAAATGGAAAATCTCTATTTTTATTTAGGGTGCTCAGATTTTTGAAGTCAATCATACTCTTGTAATATTCATTGAAAAAATATGAAAAGCTCATCGAAATATCTTATCCACTTTTGTTGAATATCCTCTTCTAGTAAAAATATTTTTTGATTTTCATTCTTAATGCTCTTCATTTAAATTAAATTCTTCTTCTATCTCTTTGCTTGAGTAACTTATACATACATCTCTCCCTCTCTTTATTATCTAATCTATTATATAAATCAATAAAAACAAAAAATTTTAAATCACATATTGTTTTCTTAAACTCTTTACGTGTATCTTTATATCATTCCAATTTTTTTAAGTTTTTACATTTAAATCAATTTTTTATAACAAAATTTCTTAATTTTGATATTTTCTTGCACATTTTGATTCCACCACCAAATTTTTTTACTATTAGGAGTTTTTCTTTTTGATACTCTATGCACATTCTTTTCTACTTTTTTAATATCATTAGCTACTTTTTTCTACATAATTTTAGTTTGCTTATACACAGTCAAAATCTCAATATCTTCAATTTTACTCAAAAATATTTTTGTTTGTGTTTTTTAAATGCTCTCATATAATTCTAGGACTATATTTTTCTTTATTTTTTATATTCCGCCCCTTCATCTTAAAATTCAAAACTAGTAGGTGATGTTGAGTTCATAAACATTCACTCATAATGAAATTTCAATCTTTGTAATATAAATGATTTAATTTTATTATAAGAAAATAATCAATCTGAGTTTTACTATATCTATTTTTATAAGTGATGAGATGCTCATTTATTTTCTTAAGTAATTATTAGCATTTATAAAATCATAAGTTAGAGAAAAATCTAATATAATCCATCCACTTTATTTAGTTGCTCCAAACTCATAGCCATCATGAATGATTTTAAATTCTTCTACTTCTTTACTAACATGTCTATTTAAATATCCTCAAATAAAAACTCTTTATTCAAGAGATATTTTTGATATTAATTCTTCTAAGTCATTTCAAATTTTTAATTTTAAATACATCCAAACCTATTTCAGTTACATAAGCACTTATAATAATAATATTCTTAACATCAACAACAATCTCTAAAATTATAATTCTATCTTCAATTCGGTTAATTTCTACAATATTATCATTCAAACTTTTTCTATAATCACACGTACATCATTTCTAGAACAACTCTTACATGAATACCATAGTGTAAATCCTAAACTATTAAATATTCTTAGCATTCTCTCCAACCCATTTTATTTCTTGAATGCATAGAATAGTTATCTTCCTATGAATCATAATATCTATTGATTCCATTAATTTACTTTTAAAAGAACTTATATTTCATATTCTTATCCTAATTTTAATTTCATGGATCAGCTTCTTTACCCATATCTGTCATGATGTGAGAACCGTTGCTTATTAAACATTGTAATCGGGCGCCAGTGCTACAACCCTCGCACACTTCTCATTGTATTCAGGTCATACAACTTGTCGCTTATAGGTAACGCCCAGTATTTCGGATTCATGTCATGATTATTCGACAAATTTTATGCTAGCTGTCGACTGCATAACGCAACCCTCCACTTTCCTCATCCATGACTTTGGACCTCACAACAACACTGTTTTTCCCTTGATTCTAAGAAGTCAATTCTATTCTACGATGCCTTCGAATGTGACACGACATGAATATGGTGCAAGGTAATTCTTGAAAAGATACGTCTTGTTTGACAAGACACAATACTTAAAATGTTAATATGCCTAAATTTTTGTTGAAGATTGGGATACCGCACACCCTATGCATGCATGGGCTTCCATACCAATCTCATGCACGACCCACCCAAGTATGTCGCATGTTATTCAATCTTGGTAGGGATTATTGAGTGCATGGGTTCAAGGTTCTAACCATTGGATCGATCTTCTCATGGCCCTAGGATTGTAATATGTGTGCTTCCTCTAGCCGTCGACCTACCTCTTGGATTATTTCCCCCCTTTTTTATAGTTAGTTTGGATTTATTTCTATTATAAGACTCTTGAGGAGTCTATATATACCTCCATATTTTGTACATAAAAATATAGAAGTTCTATGTAAATTTTTTTTTTTAAATATATTTTTATTTTCAACCTTTTTGTTAATTTTGTATGAATGTATCTTATTTTATATTTTACAATTGTAATATACCTATAAATCAAATATGATGAAAAATTAAGTGGTTAACAATTCTCACAATACCAAAAGACTCCTTAATCAACATTGAATAATCACAGCTCTCATAAATGAACTGTTAGGAAAGTGAGTGCTCCCAATTTAGAGGCAAGTGTGATGAACAGCAAAATAATTGAAAAAAATCATACCTCCATATTTGTACATAAAAATATAGAAGTTCTATGTAATTTTTCTACATAATTTTTATTTTTCAACCTTTTAATTAATTTTGTATGAACGTATTATATTTTATATTTTACAATTGTAATATACTTATAAATCAAATATGATGAGAAATTTAGTGGTTAGCAATTCTCACAATACCAAAAGACTCCTAAATCAACTTTGAATAATCACAGCTCTCATAAATGAAGTGTTAGGAAAGTGAGTGCTCCCAATTTAGAGGCAATTGTGATGAAAAACAAAATAATTGGAAAAAATCAAGCTCCACAAAAAAGAATACCGAAATCTACATGTTTTGGCTGAAGTAAGTATGTTCATGATCTCATAGAGATCAAATAATCCGTTAAACTTCAAAAAATTATACTTCATATAAAGTTAGAGATATGAACAAATATATCACCTTTATCACCTTGTCTAGCCAAGAGAAAATACAATCATCTACTATCAAGATGGGGCTAGACGTGGAGGAGACTTTGTTGTTGCTTTATTTATTCTCTTCTCTAGTGTAGAAGTTCAAATTGGAAGCATTCCTTGTGATAACAGAGCTTAAATTCATTAAAATTTGATTACAGAGAAACAACTTTTCTAAATATTTATGTAGCTTATGTTGTCTTATGTGGTCACAATTGAAACTTGTACATGTAAACTTTTGTTTTATCTAGTACCATCATAACCAACACTCTCATTTTCATCATAGATGAGTTCTTATTATCCGATTCATAAAAAATTTAAAATTCAGTATTGTAATTCATTTTGGTGTTGTCTTATGCAGATTTTACTTAGCATGGAAAGAACCAGAGGGTGCCGTATCTCCACCCATCTCGGCTGTTTTACTCCTCACTCTTCTCCTTCCCATGATATGGGAGAAGATAACGAGAATAAGCAAGATCAATTGTCATCATCTATGAATATGGATTGGAAGTCTGCAACTTGTGCTGTGTGCATGGAACCACCACACAATGCAGTCCTACTACTTTGCGCTTCTCATGAAAAGGGCTGTCGCCCCTACATGTGCAACACCAGCTACCAACATTCCAACTGCCTTGAGTTATTCAAGAAGGCATACACAGTTTCCGTATCCACCAACCAGAAAACATTGCCACAACATAGTTCAGCTATTTGCAATAAATCAAAGGTATTGGAGCTTCCATGTCCACAATGCCCTCTCTGCCGTGGTCAGGTGAAAGGGTGGACTGTAATAGGACCAGCTCGGAAGTACCTGGATAACAAAAGAAGGAGCTGCATGCAGGTACTTTAGAAATAATTTTTTATTTGGTTGCTATTCTATGTCAGATGAGCTTGCTGGCTAAACTTTTGATTCACATTAACACCAGACAGCGTTGTATTATATTGCTGCTTGATTTATAAGCTGAATTGTGGCTTAAATGACATGTTTTCAGAGATGTTTCGGTATCTTATGCTAATAATGTGTGCCAAGTTCTCTTTAATTTTCTGGGTAAGAGGGGTTTGACTAACTTAAATATTGCAAGGGATTAAATTATGCTATGAAGAAATCCCCATAAAGTCTTTCTATCTATATATGCTATAAAGTTAAGAGCAGGAAGCATATTTTTCAGACGTTTTTTTCTTGGTCTGCACAATTTCATTTGATTTTCACAACCGTCCTTTTGAGTTTAAGTTGTGAAAATATCTTGAAAGAAGGACAAAAGAACTTTATATTTTCATCCTCATTGCCCAAAAGTTGGATATAGGTGAGTTATAGGATGAGTTTTTAACAAAGTTTTTTTAGATACTTTTTAATCAAATCTTTTTAGGTCTAGTTTTACCTTTCTTAACATAGTCGAGATCTAATACATATACTTTCTTAACAGTGTCATCAGGAGGCTATGATGACTCTCTCAAATCTTATCTATGATCGAAGCTACTCCAACCTTATCACATATATACTTGTTTTGCATTATGTCTCTAAGTATAATGCCCGCTAGATAGGCCCACGGGCTCTTAGATTTTCTTTTTTGTTAGCTTTTCTTGTTGGAGGCCTTGTAATCCTTTTTTGTTCTTTAGAATGCAAATGCAAAATTTCAGCTCTAAGTATAATGCCACTCATTCACCTGAGCGTCCTCATCTCTACAACACTTAATTTGATGTTTCTCTTTTAGTGACCAATATTTTGCGACATAAAGCATTTCGGGTCTCAACACCATCTTACAAAATTTTCCCTTAAAGTTTGAGGGAAACTTTTCTATCAAACAATAGGCCCGATGCACTCATCCACTCCAATCATCCAACTTGAATTCTCTATTAATGATATCCTTATCTATTTCACCCTTACTTTGAACAATAGAACCAAGATGTCTAAAACATGCACTCTTTTTAATGATTTGATCATCCAATGTCACAATACCACCATTAGAAATATTACTACTAAAATTATACTCCATGTATTCAGTGTTAGATCTACTTATTAAAACCTTTAGACTCTAAGGTTGACCTCCATAATTCAAACTTTTCATCAACTCCCTCGCGCTAGTTTTATCAACCAGAAAAATATCATCAGCAAAAAATATACACCAAGGTATATCCTTTTACAAATGTCTAGTAAGAACATCCATGAATAAAGCAAAAAGATATGAGCTTAAAATTGATCTTTGATGTAATCCAACTAAAATAGGAAAATACTTGATCAAACCACCTTGTGATTGAACACTACTAATAGCTCTTGTATCAAACATTGCCAATGTCAGGTCCCAAGCCTTGAATGAGAAAAGTGGAGGGTTGGATTAAGTCGTTGACAACGTAAAACATGTCGAACAACCATGAATAGTTTCATTTCTTATATACTCAAAATTTTGATTAGGACATTAACGTATGCTTGATTATCACTTTAATCTGAAACCTTGGAAGCAAAATTTATAGAATGTTCACGTAAATGTAGTTTATTTGGAATTTTTATTTTGTGCCAACTGAGCAATTGTAACTATTAGGAAATGATGCTCAAATGGAGTAGCGATTGGTTGGGCCTGAATTAATCCTTCAAACAATTTAATGGTTACCAATCTAAGATATACGATAGTAAAAATACTTTCAAAGAATGAGAAATCATATACCATTCAATTGCGTGAAATGTCAAAAAATTCAAGTAAGAGTTTCTAACTATCAAATAAATTAGATATATTTTTCCATTCTAATAATTATATATTATTGAAATAATTTTTTGAAACCAAGTATATCAAGCTGTCCTACCAAGTTATGAATCAAATATTAAATCATCCATGGTTATGAACACCGGAATATCATGAAGTAAAAATTAATATTACAGCTTTTGGAAGAGATGAGAATTGGCTGAACAGAACATGACAAGTTGTATAAGATTTATCTAACTTGGATTGGCTCCTACTTAAATAAAGAAAATGATTTAGATGGATTTGTATCTTCAGACCATTTATAACAGTTTGAAAAAAGTTTTGATGTTGGCTTCTTTAGTTGTTGATTCTTTGCATTTGATTTTACAAAAGCGGGTGAAAAGAAATTTAATTTTTTTTTTATATTGGGATTAATTATTCTATGCAGACACCGAATGCCGTCTGAAGACCAACCAGAATGTGCCACGTCACCTCTGTACTCAGTACCGCGGACGTGGCGCATTCTGGTTGGTCTACGGACGACATTCTACGTCCGGTCTCCACAGAATAATTTCTCCTTTTCTAGGGCCTTGGTTTTGGTCTCCACATAGAATAGTTGTTGATTCTTTGCATTTGATTTTACAAGCGGGTGAAAATAATTTTAAAATTTTTTCAATATTGGGATTAATTATCTTGTGCGGACGGCAAACAACATATGGAGACCAATCAAAATGCGCCACGTAACCCATGTGCTCGGTACCGCGAATGTGGCGCATTCTGGTTGGTCTCTTGACGGCGTTCTACATCCGGTCTTCACACAGAATAATTTCTACTTTTCTAGAGCCCTTGTTTTGGTCTACAACTCCCCCCCTCCCCCCAAGCTTTAAAAAGCTGACTTATCATTTGGGTTTCTGATAGCTTTGCTTTATGTACAAAATGAATGCAGGGTGAGTGTTCCTTTATAGGAACATTCCTGGAGCTACAGCAACACATAAGAGAGAATCATCCATTTCCCAAACCTCTGGAGGTAGATCCTGAGCTTGAAAAGAGGTGGAGAGAGATAGAGCTTGAGAGAGAAAGACAGGATGTCATCAGCTTCATCAGCTCTTCCATGCCAAACTCAGTGATACTGGGAGATTATGTGATAGATCGGGGGGAGCTTCATAACAGCTTAGATAATGGCATTTTGTACGGCGCCGAACACCGAGTTTTTCGAGATCTTAATGATGTTTATTATCATAGAACTACAAATGTTCCCAGAGTACATCGTCACAGGCGGCAGCGGCGGCGGCAACGGAGGATACAGGGGAGATGGATGCATGGCTTTAGGCCTTTTTTGGCAAGATGGAACTGGATGTATCAATAGGTATCGTTTATGGTGCTTTTCTTAAACTTTTATTGTTATAATTTATTTTCACACTTATATTCTATGAGAAAGTAGCTTTTCCTTAAGAAATAAAAAATAATCAGCTCTGTTTCCTTATATGCAGTTCATCATTCTGTTACTTCCGAACGTTGTGTCATGTGGAACTTCAAAGCTCAGCAAAGAGAAAAATTATTCTGAGTGGACACCGGACGGCATCCGAAAGATCAATCAGAATACATCATGTTACTTTTTTATTTGGTACCGTTCCTCGGTACCCTGTATACCAGGTGATATGACGCATTCTGATTGGTCTCCGGACCGTTCGGTATCTGCATTGAATAATTTTTCTAGCAACGATGATATTTTCTATGATGCCTATGATTTTGAGCTTCAGGTAGTTTGTGTTATAGTGTTTATAAAATTTTTGCCTGAAGCATATACCCTCCCATCCAGCATTCCAGCTTATATGGTAGTCACTGAAATCATTTTGGTTATGTAACTCACCTATGTCCGCTTGTCGGGAGTTTTAATTATCAACTAAGAGGTCTTAGGTTCTAATCTTTCCTATGTGATGTGTGTGCTTATCTTAATTGACTTAAATTTCCGAGGAAAAAAATTGATCTATGAACTTTGTTTTGGTCAAAGATTCAAAATTTGTATTTCGATTTTAGAGATTATAAATATTAATTAATCAACCAAATAATTATTAGTTTGCTTTTCTTTTAGGTTTTATACTGAGTGTGGGAATGACATTCAGTTACAGTTCGAGTGAATTTGTGTCGTACTGTTCACAGTCGAGATAAAATGTAAAAATGCGTTTATGTTTGTCGTTCAGATGGATGCTCCCTGGAGCTTGAACCGGCAAATGACGTTCAGCTGAAGATGCTCTTAGTCAAATGAATTATTTTTTTGGCTCTTTGCATGGTTCATGGTTGTAGAGGATCATTAGTCTACTTCTATTTTGAATTGTATATTCTATAAATCCTGAATGCCTAAATTCTTTGTATTTTACAGAAAAATGAGAATGACTATAAATATCGATGGTAATTCTATTTCAGCACTTGAAGAGCTATAGGAGCATGTTTCATTAAAGCTCAAGGCTCCTCAGCCTGAGATGTACAATAGTTTTTAAATATATTTTAATTTAATAGAGTTTCTCAATGAGCTTTCGAGCCAAGCTAGGTTGAGCTCGAGCTCAAACTCGTATAATATAAGAGCTCAAGTATGTGTTCGAGCTTAAATTCGTGGCTCATTAAGTTCGACTCGTGAGCTCGAGTCGCTCTCGTGCGGGCTCGACTCACTTACACCCCTAGCTAGAACCCTCTTGAATAGATGTCTTTATGCAGTTGAGATGATGAGCATGATTATCAATGCTCCATCAAGGATGGTGGTGAGTGGCTTTGATGGCCAGTTCTTGCTAAAGGGCAAGTGAAAAGTTGAGTGATTAGCCCAGCTTAACTATTCTTGTGAGGGAAAACTCCGATTTACATGTCTTGGTTAATTAGGGATCAATGACCCTTGGGTGAGTTCTCCTTATGGATCCATGAAGTACGAGTTCACTCATTATGACTCACTGACTACCTGTTGAATACATGAAAATTACATAATTGATATGCACGTAAACCTCTCTTAGATACAAATATCACCATTTTTTTTTTCTTCTTTTATTTTTATAAGCTTAGCATGTCATTTCTTGGTTTTGCTTATGAGGTTCGATTGGCTTGGCTTAACTTGACTTTGATAGGCTTTTTGTTAAACTTGGCTAGGCTAAGTTGCACTTTGTTTGGCTTAGCTTGGAACATACTTGACTTAGCTTTGTTTTGATTGCTTGCCTTTGCTTGGGAGGACTTAATTTGCTTAAGTTAATCTAGCTTGTAGTAAGCTACTTAAATTTCTCATTATGGGTGGTTTTCACATATACAATTAATGCATTTTAGTTTCTATTTAATATTTATCAATTGTTGGGAAAAAACATGGAGGAAGAGTGATCTTGAATTCCTCTTTGTTGTTGTCCGAGAATTTCCTTGGCGGTGTATTCAATTCAAAAAAGCAAGGACGAATTCAAGATTGCTCTCCCTCCAACATTTTTTCTCAACAATCATAATAAGAGTCTTAATTTTTATATAACTTACGTATAATCGTATAAATAAAAAGTATCCACCCTTGGTTCAACCTCGCCATCAAGATGTTTATAAGAGTTTAAGATGTATGAGATCCTAAATTTGGACAATCCTCTATCCACCTCATAGGGTATTCTAAGATTTCTAGGAAACTTTCTAAATCAACTAGGATATGTAGAAGGATCTAGGAAAAAAATGTCCCCTAAGTCACATAAGACTATTTTAGATAGATTTATAAACTACTATTAGGATAGAAGAATCAAGGAAAAAGGGTGCACTAAGGGTTCGTTTGAGACGACTTTTTAATTTTTTTTTTAAAGCAACATTTTAGTACAAAATTTTTTAATTTTGGTAATATAAAGTTACTTTAAGAAGCAGTAAGAAAGCTGTCTCAAATAAAGCCTAAATCACGTGGGACTATTTGAGATAACTTTATTGGCCACAACCATCTAGGATTTAACTATCGGGTTTGATTTTTTCATTCTTAGATTTATCACGGGAAAATCTTAGGTCTCTTATGAGTTACTTTTTAATTTATCTCTATATATGAAGGATTATTTTCAATGCTATGTTACTAAACTTTTTATTTATCCTCACAAATATTCAAGCACTTAATAATAGTATATTTAAGACAAATTTAAAAGAGCCATAAGTAGATATGTGCCTCCTTTAAAATTATAACATCTTTATATATATTAAATATATATTAATATGTCATTATTATTTGATAATTTTAATAGTACACATTCAAATCATACCTTCTTCAAATATTAAAATTAATCAATATTTCATTCGCACCTTTTTATATTCTACCAACTCCACAACCGATAATTTTCTTAAAATCCCTACCAAATAACAAAAAATAATCAAACTAATTACATACATTTAAAAAATAATAATAATTATCAATACAAAATTTATATCTGTCTATTATATCAAAATGAATTTAAAAATTGATAAATTTATTTTAAAATTAGTGATTTGTATAAAATTTTTATTTTATGTTAATATAAAATAATTTTATTATTTTAATTTAATTTATATTAGAATATTAAAAATTTAGACAAAAGACCCGGTCCATCATCCAAAAGACAAGAAGAAACCATTTATTTATCCCCACAGAACTCCATATCTCAATGCCCATATGGAATCGAAGCAGAGGATATCCATTTCCTTCTACGAGGCACCGGTCCACCGGCCCAAAGTGCTGCGATCGGTAACCCGACCGGCCGCCGGACGATTCCGGCAGTCGACGACCCGCAGCTTCGACCGCAGGGCTATGCTCCTCGCTTACGCACAGCAGCTCCGGCGAATCCACCGCGATCGACAGGTGGCGCGCCCAGATTGGAGGAAATGGCAGATCGCATTCGCTACTCATGATGGGGTAAGCTAATCGATGAATTGAAGAATCCGCGATCGAAAATCTTCAATCGCTATCTTGAATTTGTTTTTTGTTTTTGTTTTTTTTTTTGTTTTTAATATGGAATTGCGAATTTGGTTTTGAGGTTGGATATTGAATGTAGATGACAAAGGGATCTCGCTGGGGGTTTCGGGTAATCGGAGTGAGACCGCGGCCGCGGTGGGGACCAGATTATGAGCGGCTTGAGGCCATGGACGGTGGCGGTGGAAAGGAGAAGCGGCGGTGGCGCGTCGGCCGAGTATGTGTATGGAATGATGCAAAAGTTTATTTTTTTAATGTGATTTTTTTTAAAACAGTATGTACTCCCTTTAAAAAAATGTATGTAAATAGTAAATTATTATATAAAAAATCAAAAAAAGGAAAAAAAACCTATATAAAAATACATTTTGAATAGTTTTATCAATTAAATAACACTTGTATAAATAATTAGAGGATTTACATTAATATTACAAAATTACTATCTATTTACATATTACATTAAATTTTTATCCTTTTTTATAAATTGTTTTAATATCTAATAGATATAAGCTATTTTTTAAAATTTTAAATAAGTTAATATTAATGATACTTTTGTAAACGAACAGTCTCATACTTACAGTTTATTACATGTTTTACCATTGTATTTCTTTATATAAAGAACTCTGTACACGCTACCTAAAGTTAATCAAATACTTTATCTTTTCTACCTCTGCTCTGTCTTCTTTCCCTGCACGTCTTCTCCCGTTTCCATTTCTGTCAACTTTTATCTGATTAATCTTATATAAATAAATATAAAGATTTAATTATTAAATGCATAAATATAGAAAAATTCTATGGTGTATATGTAAATCCTCCATATAATTATACTATACTTAATAAATAAATAAAATTTTAAATTGGAGATTTTTAAGTTTATGTGGTCTAATAAGAATGAATAGTATGCAATTTAATTTTCCTTTTGAAATAGTACTTAAAGAAAGTAAATCCTAATGTTTTTTTTTAATATTTCTTTGAAGAGTGAAGCTTTCTCTATATAAATAATAAAATGGAAAATTTTGATCATAAAAAATAATGATTTAAAATTCAATCTTGTAAAATAATAGATACATGGGTTGACTTTTAATATTTATAAATTTGTCCTTTATTTTATATATAACTTCCCTATAATTTATAGAATAAAAAAATTATTCAATAAACATCATGAAATTATCTTGCAATTTGTACATATTGTTTATGAATGATTATCATCTACTCTTGATTAATTTATTGTGAGGGTGCTAATATATTTTTTTAAGGGATTTTGGTCTGATTGAATGTGATGTAATTAATATATTTTGAATCAAATGCTTTGGAAAATATATTACTGAGGTCAATCAAACAATATAAATTGGTAAATTTGATTGTTTGTATTTGCAATATAATTATTAGGGTTGTCGAAAATGGGTTAAAGGATCATATTTGAATTCACCCGAAATTGATATATTTTTAACCTATTGGCCCAAATCTAACCCATTTACTAAATGGGTCATACCCCTGAAATTAAATTTGACCCGGCACACTAACCTATTTATATTAAAAAATGATTTTAAAGCAAAGTGAGTGGCACAAAACATGTTGAAATATCAATATAGTCTTTCTAACAATATCAATTAATAAATTTTAATTAAGGAGGTTTTAATATACAATGTTATATTTGATAAGCATTGATAATTATAAAGACAAATTTGATGCTACATAAAGCAAACCCATCAATAATGATCAATTTGAAATGGTGGGTCGACCTGATAATAAAATGGGTTGGAAAGTTGACTCGAGCATAACTCATTTATTAAATTGGTCAATCTGTACCCTGAAATTTCAGATCCGATGTAGTTCAGATTTCATGATCATGTCATTTATTTATCAACAACCCTAATAATTATGGGGACTTAGGAGTTAAACTAATGGTGATTTGTTTCATTCTAATATGGCAGAATCAATGGAGGCTTATGGTGCGTTGGATTTCGCGCAGATGGAGGCTTATGGGATCCTATTTCAAGTCTGAAAAATATCATCATATTTAGACATTATAAAAATAATAATAATATTCAAATATTACAAGAGATGTTCATAGAGTTATTTGATGCAAAGCTTTCATGTATTTTATTTGTGCTTTTTTTAATTTATGAAATTAGCTAAATAAATTAATGAGTATAAGGTAAAATAGCTTAAAAGATAACTTTTTTTTTTTGTTGCTTTTTTTTCTTAGATTAGTCAATGTTAATTTAACCTTAAGATTGTCCGATTTACATTGAGATTAGTGCAATTTATAATATGATATATGATACTATTTTTATTGTAATTTATACGATTTTATAGCTCATTGTATATATTTTATGGAAAAATATTATAATTAATATTCTGGCATTTTCATTCTTGTACTTCTTAGATGTATGTAACTTATCGGATTCAAATTCATCGAATAAAAATGATCGAAATTTATTAGAAGATTAGAGAAACCTTATTAGATTGAATTTGTTTTATTTTTTTAAGAGAGAATTTAGTCAACTTAAAATTGAATTAAGAGAAAAGGAGAGTTAGAGAAAGATTGTAAAAAAAAATTTATAAATGAAATAAGAATATCATCCTCAAATTATGTAAAAATAATATTAAAGTGATTTATTTATTTTGAATGTTTATTGTGTTCTTTTTCATGTAAAATAGAATTATGATGTTATTAGTAAAGACAATTTTAATTAAGATTGCCATGTAAGTATTTGTAGAACAAATTTATCATAGTAACTAAAGGATGTCTATTTTTTGTTATAAACTAGATTGATTTTGTTCATTCTTTTGAGCCGAACGAGGCGACCGACCTTATCATGTGACCGAGTCGGCTAGTCCAATACTCTCTTCAAACCCTCTCTCCAGTAACGTAAATTATGTGGTAATGATGAAATTTATATGATTTACACGATTAGAAAGAGGGTCGGATGCACAAAAATGCTTGAAATGGAGCTCGAGCCGATCATGTGAAGAGGGCAATTAGCTTGTTTGGTTCAAATGCTCAGATTAGGGGTGTTAACAAGTCGAGTCGAGTCGAGTCGAGTTTAGGCTTTTATCGAGCTCGGCTTGTTAGATTGAAAGAGAGCCTCGAACTCGAGCTCATCTCACTGTAAACGAGCTCAAGCTGGCTCGCCAGCCATGGGCGGGATTTTTAAAAATTAAGCGGGATTTTTAAAACTTAAGCGAGATTTTTAAGACTTAGTCAAAATTGTAAAAAAATATATATAAAATGTTTAACATTTAAATAAAATTTAGGTGGTTTTTATTAAATTTATTAATATTTAAATTTAATAAATAAAATACAATTATTTAAAAAATATTAATATTTATTCGAGCCACGAGCCGAGCCGGCGCAAGCTTGAACTCGAGCTCGATTCGTGAGCTCGATAAGCTTGGCTCACGAGCACATAAATGAGTTGAGCTCGAGTTGGTTGGTCTCACTTACACCCCTAACACAGATTAGTTCATTATTTTTATATGTAACAATCAAATAGATAAAAAATGGAAGGAGTTTTAATAAAAAATTTAAAAAAGCTTATAAATACATTAAAAAATATATTTGATAAATTTTAGATATTAATATATTATGATAGTTATATAAATTCATATTTTTTTTTCTTTAAGCAACCTTTGAGTTAGATAGTCATTTCCCGCTTCATTTCATTATCCACGTGTCAACCGAATGTTACGCTAATGACCAAATTCCCTCCGCTGTGCCGTATATCCAATCCCCACCAGATCAGAACCACGTTTTATCATCGATCTCTTCTTCCCCGTCGGCAGCTACATGATCAGCGCTCTACCTGCTACCCTAACACTTCAATTTCATCGCCGAGAAACCTAATTTTCGCTTCCGCTCTCTCTCTTTCTCTCTCTCTCTCTCTCTCATGGGATTCTCTGCCGCTCTTTCAAGCGCTGTCGCCGTTCTTCTCGCCGTCGCAACTCTGATCGGGATAGGGCAGGTGGAGGGATCGATCCATACCTACGAAGATGATTCCTTCAAGGAGGTCGGAAATGCCTTCCTTCTTTCCGGCGGAAGCGAGGGAATCGTTGCCTCTGGCGGTGGCAACTCCTTTATTCGGTAATCGCCCAAGTCAGAAACTCTGTATACTTTCTGGTTGTTTGGATCTAGGTTGATTATCCTTGGATTCATTCTGTTTGTTGGATGATTCGGGGTATTTTAGGAGATCGAAGTGAATTCCATTGTAGAAGTACTTGGAAGTCTAGATCTGGCAATGCTTTGTTGGGTAGTTCTAGTTTTAGACGTTTTAAATGCTTGATTTTGGTTGTTGAGGGAGATCTGAAGGGCGAAAGTTATAGTTTTAGATTGAGAGTTAAGTTACTACTTTTTTGCTTAGAGGAGGATTGAGTCGCGCTTTCAGTGTTATATTGCCTAGCATTCAGCAGCAAGAGCATGATTGATTGTTATGTATCTGAAATAAAGAATAAACAAATTTATCTGGGATTGAATTCAAAAAATGTAAATAAAAGTTTATCTGGGATTGAATTCAAGGACATGAGGATGATCACCTTGGAAAGCCTATCTACCTTAACGAACACATAGTTGTGACCTTTAAAGGCCATTAGTTGGTCTCCAAGGAAATCCATGGAGATGATATCCCAAGACGCAGCGGGAACTATCAAAGGAATGTAGAGTTTTTTTTTGCAATTGGAGGGCTTTGAAGTACAGCAAAGAACACAACCTCTGATTTATCTAGCCACATTACAGTTCATGCACAGCCAATACATGTAGCACCACAAGTTTAGAAGAGTTTTTAAAACGCCTAAGTGTACAATTACTTTTGATGTATGTGCTTCCCTCATGCACTTCAAGAGGACACCACCTTTTGGATAACAAAGTTGTTCCTTTGTAAAATAGCGTTCTTTTAGAATGGATCCTTTATATTGTGCCTCTTTTAAGATATTGTTTGAAGTCATCACCATTCCTTTATAAAATATATTCATCATGCAAGGTTAGTAATGCAATCATAGTAGAGGAAAGCACAATAAGCGATCGCAAGAATTTATAATAGTAGAGGGTTTGTTGGAACTTCGATTACACTTTTTTGATATTTGATGACGAGGTTGAATTGTTGTAGGTAAGTTATCCACTTTATGTGATGCAGTGATGGGCTTTGTTGGAACTTTGATTATGTTTTGAACCTTGGAGGTATTGAAGAGGTAAAGGCTTGATGTTGTTGTTGTTGTTGTCTTGGAGGTATTAGTTTTGTCTTGATGTGAACTAAGATTTCCTTCCTAAATAGATAAGTTTGCTAAGGCTTCAATGCTTGATAAGGTGCAAAAGATTGTGGCAAATGCAAGTTAATTTTTGTGTGTGCTTTTAAAATATCACAATAGTAGGCTACAAACCGCTACTTTTGAATAAGAATTGCCCCAATAATATGCATTAATGTATTAGCTTAAATCTTAAAGGCTATTGTATATTTGGCAAGGTTAAGATAAACGACTCGTGTCTTCTCCTTTTCAATAAGGGGAATGCGTCATCATGTTTATTCTACCATACAAAGTTTTGATTTACCTTAGTAATGGTTTGTTGACTAGAGTCGAGCTTTTTGGAGAACTATTTAGGCTTTGTTTGAGACGGCTTTCTTACTACTTCTCAAAGCAGCTTTCTAGTACAAAAATTTTATTTTTTGTATTAAAAAGCTGTTTTAAGAAGCAATAAAAAAGTTGTTCCAAACAAAGCCTTAGTTTGATTACTCCATTGTCAAGTAAACCAACTACTTGTTTCTTGATTTCTTCATTATCGATCACCAAGTTGCAACACATCCCAATGTTCAAGAACAAAACATCTAATATTTGTTTAATATAATGTTCTACCACTTTCTTGGATAGAAACCCATAAGTTCTTAAAAGAAAGTATCCTTAAGTTCTTAAAAGAGAGAAGCGTACTCCTTTGTTAATCCCTCCCCAACTTATAAGAGACACCCTACTGGTTGGTTTCTCCTATGGGATGATGAACATATTAAAGCGTTCACAACTGTTGATTGCTCTCTTTATTTGCCTTGTTGCCACCATATCAATTGACCAGTAGTCTTTATTCCGGTTTAAGGTATAGCATATATGTCTTTATTAAACTTGCATTTTTTGTCCTCTTCTAAAGTCTATGGTATTATGATCTCATAAATATGGTTTTTCAAATATTATTTGTAAATAGCAAAGGAGACCACCTCGCATACCGCATCATTGCTGAACTCTTGAGTGACGATGAAGTTTAGATGGCATTGTTGATTAATCCACATGCCTTTTGACAAGAAGGAACGGAATTATGGGAGTACAAATGAGGATTTGCAGTCTTCTCCAATCCAATCCTTTTGATAATACTTGAGGAGATCAAATTCTTCTGACTTGTACAGTTGATGATTGCATTGAATTTACACTTGATTGGAATGCGTAGGGTGAAAGCTCCTTTTGGATGCCGAGATTGGAGACCAGCTCTTATATATCCCCTCAACATAGCCATTAATGATAGACTTGAGTCTGAATGTTGAACTTGTTTCTTATTTGATTCAAGGTAGGTTGTTCATGCTCTTTTCTACGTCGTCCTTCTTAAACTTATGCATTTTCAATTTTTTTTGTTGGTCATTGATCTTTCTGCAGTCACAAACGAGATTTGACTGAGGATTTGATGTCTTGATTTTACTTTTTAAAGACTTGTTGTCATTCTTTTTTTTTTATTCTTCTTCTTATCATGGGTTGTTAAGGAGCATCCCCCTCTTGAGAGTTAGGAAGCTTCTCTCCGGGAGTCTTTTTCTTCCTTTTAAGAGGCTTTACAAATTAAATGATTTGGCTAGTGTTGTCTAGGAAAGAGACGAAGTTCATTTGATATATTAGATGTACATTATGATGATGGGCATATCGAGAGAGATGCCAAGGGAAGTGGCCTACCTCCTAAACTTGGTGGGGCGGATGATAATATGGGATACTTTAATAAGTTGCATTGAATCACAAAAGTAAATTCTTTATAATGTGAGGATAAAGTTGTGTACATCTTCTCTTTAGATCCTCTATTGGCAGGAGCTCATGCACTTAATACACTCTTTATTATTTATTTGAGTAAGAATGAAATGGCTCTGCTACATAATAATGTACGTATAATACATTATTTTCTTCAATAAGAAGATCATATTCTTTGATTCTTTCCACAGGCACTATTTTCTTTCGAAAGTGAGAGAAATCTCAATTTCACTGTAGCACATGTGCAAAAAATGTGACATTCCTGTTTTCATGCAAATAGAGTAGTACACAAGCAAACCTAGAGCCAGTGGATATTCTGAGATGATACCTTTCGTCATAGGCTCCTAAATTATGTTGCTGCGCATAACTAAGGGAATTTTTAGTATTAATAACTCTCTCTCTCTCTCTCTCTCTCTCTCTCTTCTTTTTTTCTAGAATTGTTCAACTCCATTTAAACCTAGGTTTGCTAAATTTGCTCATGTATAATACTTATTTGTCGAAGGTTTTGGTTGCTTGAGAAAATGCCTTTCACGTTCTTTGAGGTGTGAACCAAAAAAACTTGATTGCATAGCGAACTCCTCTGTAAAATGATACTTGAAGCCTCTTTGGCTGGCAAGTCAAAAGACGAACTTGCGTTTAGGTTCCCTGGTAAAACCTTAATTGATCATTTTACTATTTATGGAGAATTATCGGTTCCGACATGGAAGTCCAATTCTTTTTAAGTTTGAAGTCATTGCTTTGTGCATCTTTTTGGTATATTTGAACTTGCAAATGAATTATGTACCTGCAATCCTTAGCATCTCATCAAGTTTAAAGGAATTATATCTGATCATTTATTACTCAGCATTTGAATATAGAATAAGCGATTTGTATTTAATTGCAAAGCACACTTACCTATTCAAAAAATTGGATGGACGCTTTTCACCATTTGGTAATGCATTGGTAACATCTAAATTATCTTATGTTGCACATTCAGATTTTAAAATGGGTGTTGCTGCAGATTTAAGAATATTACATTCTGGAGAACAAATGAGGCAGCAGAACTGCATTCAAGCATGGAGCACAGCACAGGATTGGTCCAAGCTATAATATTTGAAGCTGCTGACCGGGATAATATAGGTGGATCTGCTTATGGTGGTCAAAGATCCATTTGTTGCACTCCTGATCTTGCCAAGCTTGAGGGCTGCAAACAAGGGTATGTTATAAGGCGACCATCATCTGTAAATCCTGAATGGCCTGTTGTAATAAATACATATTTCAGTGCTAATTTATTATATGCACCAATGGATGACCGAGATGTTTACATAACAAAGACAGGAATGTACAACTTGTTCTTTATCTCCTGTGACCCTAAGCTTAGAGATCTTACAATGGCTGGAATGGCATATTGGAAGAATCCTGATGGTTATTTGCCAGGAAGGATGGCCCCTTTGATGAACTTCTACATATTCATGTCAGTTGCATATCTCCTACTTGGCATCATCTGGTTCTCTCAATATATGAGGTTTTGGAAGGATATATTGCCATTGCAAAACTGGATAACCCTAGTTATTGCTCTTGGCTTGTTTGAAATGACGCTTTGGTACTTTGAGTATCTGAATTTCAATAGCACAGGTGCAAGGCCTGTTGGTATTACAACGTGGGTAGTCACTGTTGGAGCTGTGAGGAAAACAGTTTCCCGTTTGCTTCTATTGTCTGTGTCAATGGGATATGGGGTTGTGCGGCCAACACTCGGTGGTCTTACTTCTAAGGTGCTTTTACTTGGCGTGACTTACTTTTTGGCATCGGAGTTGCTAGATATTACAGAAAATGTTGGAACAATTAATGATATTTCAGGCAAAACAAGGCTCTTTCTAGTGCTTCCCGATGCTTTTTTGGATGCTTTTCTAATTCTCTGGATTTTTACATCTCTTTCTCGAACGCTGGAAAAGCTACAGGTAACTTTGAAAATTTTCAGCTATTTTTGGTCATAACAGGAACAAGAAAAGGCTTTGCTTTTAACTTTCTTCAGGCTTCGTCTGTCTTAGGCAAGGAGGAGTTCCGTGAAGTTGGAAATATATAGGAAATTTACAAATGCATTGGCAGTTTGTGTAATTGCTTCTGTTGCTTGGATAGCATATGAGGTAAGAGTTCATTCTTTCATACCTTGCAGGAGCTGTTTTTCATTCCATGAAATCGTTGAAGCAGTTTTTTTAATTGCATTCTTTTGTTTTCTTACAAAAGTACTCGCCACTTCTCTAGCAGTCCCTTTAATCTGTGTTTACATTCCCCATGGAAGCCATTTGGAATTCTGGATGCAGGCGTTGTTATTCTTACATTCTGTCTATAGTTTGCAATGGAAGTTGTTTGATGGATTGCTTGATCAAGATAATAAGGGAATCTTTCATGCTTTTAATAAGACACAGGGATTAACTTCAAACAAATAGAACTTAATTAATCATATACCTATTATACATAAATCTTTTGTCAATCTAACTATTTTTGCCTAGCATATTTATTATGACCTTTTGAAGGGAAATCCGCGTTCACTTAATGTCGTATGGAAAAATTCAGAAATCCATAGAATTCTTATAATCACATAAACCAAACAAACTTAGAAATTTAGGTGATGCAAGACTGAACCAAATTCTCCACGGGCCACCTAATTCAGTAGCTTTGAATGCCAATTTGAAAACTCATTTGACAAAAACCATCTCCAGTTTGAGATTAAAAAGGCCATTTTTATTTAAAGTTGCTAGTTGCAAAGATGACTTAGGTGCTTGGTAATATAGTAAGCACCATATAGTAAGGGTGGATTCTTGTATCTTCAATTATTTAGTGGATTATTTTTGCTGGGATAAGCCCCATGGGTTGTCCTTTTTTTGGCAATAGAGTGTTTATTCTTAAATTGTACAAAAATTCAACATGCACACAAATAAATGTTGCAAGATACTTTAGAAATTTTTACATGGAAAATAAAAAAATGGGAGAAACATGGGGTCCTGAACTAGTTAAGTTAATCCATTAAATAATTGAAGATACCGAGGGCACTGAAAATTAGTGCCTTGGCCTCTCCGCACGTTTTTATCGAGGAGAGTTTTAATGGATGTTGTTTTGAGGTAAATTCTCAGAAGACATTAAATTTAAGATAATACATCACTCAAAGATTTTCCCCTTATTTCTCAAGGAGTTATTATTTGGTTTCAAGTCTCTTATAAGTGTAAGCCTCCATGGTTAATTATCCCTCACTTTCAATGGCAAGAGAGAACTTTTGATTAAGACTAGTTGTTAGATAGACATAAGTACCCAACGTATTATAGCATCAGTTTCAAGGTTTAAATTATGTTACATCCTGCAATTTTTATTTGCGTGCATGTTAAATCTTTAAACAAGCTAAGATATTTAATGTTTTACCGCCGTAAAATTTTTTGGGACGTAACAAACCTAAATTCCTCAATTCAAAATATGAGAATTCAAACCACAATGTGACGCTTTCTGCTCTACTATTTTGAGTATAAACATTTCATGTACCATAAAATAGAAGAAACAACATCAAATAACCAATCAAGCTTAGGGAGATTTGGGTATATCTTTTTCATACAAACAATCATGAAAGTCATGGTATTGTTACTATCCATTATATAACTAATAAAGTATCGAATAACATCAACTTATTATTAATATTATGTTTATTAATAGCAACAGTTATTTCTTAAACTATATGTTGCATGTTGGTAAGTTTTAGAAAAATAAAATGTTGGTATATGATTTTTTTCTTCAGTAAATCTTATTTGTGAAAAATATGATAGATTAAATTAATGATTGCATCTTTCAAATTATTTTATACCTATTTTGTATACAAAATTGTATATTTATAATTAATTTATGGTTAAGGTCATCATACTGGCACAAAGACCTGCAATCCATTTATGGCATTGAACCTTATTTAAGCGTTATCAGGAAGCATGATTTGCATGATAGGCTGATAGCGGTCTAGAAATCATCCAAAAGTAAGAATTCTTGTTATTTTAGAATTTTCAATGAAAATATTTTTAAATATGTCATTTCAAAATTTGAAATTTAATCGGTAAAAAAATACTTAAAATTGCATCCAAAACTGTACACCACATTTGTCAAAATTGAAATTGTGCATTCTTTTAGATCTGTGCATGCCTTAAAACTGAAATTGAAAGTTTTAAAACCTTGAAGATTCGTCCACGTAGTGATTTTGTCTTTTGGGGATGCAACCTAGGCTTCGTTTGGGATGACTTTCTTATTACTTTTTAAAGCTGCTTTTCAGTTCAAAAATTAAAAATTTAATACTAAAAAGCAACTTTAAGAAACAGAAAAAAAATGCTGTCTCAAATAAAACCTTAATTTAAATGGAGGGTTTAATTCTCAGCCAAATCTCACGTCAAGAGATATGTGGCTATCAATGCTGCAACCTCAACAATTTATATATTTACTGGGAAAATATATCATCTTCACCTTTGATATACTGTATATGTATAACCATTCTACAGGTTTATTTCAAAGCAACAGACCCATTCAGCGAAAGGTGGCAGAGTGCATGGATTATCACCGCCTTCTGGGACATCCTTTCTTTTGCACTCCTCTGTGTCTTGTGCTATCTCTGGGGACCATCTCAAAGCTCTCAAAGGTAATATTTCTTTCTAAAAATCTAGTCGGAGAAATTATTATGTGCGGAGTCCGGACATAGATTTACATCCGGACTCCAATAAAATACTACATATGTTCAAATTTGTACACAGTGTATATTATGTATATAAGTTTATACGCACATAATTCTGTAATTTGCATATAGTGCGTACAAGAACACGTGTCACGTTTTTATTGGAGTCCAGACATAACCGGACTCCGCACGTAATAATTTCTCCGGAGAAAGACATAAAAAACCTCCTCCTTAAACAGTCTGTATATCTGTTATCAACAGATACGCCTATTCAGGCGAAGCAGATGCTGATGATGAAGAAGCTCAATCCTTAACAAAAGGAATGGCAGATGGAAATATTGGCCTGACTAAAGTAGAAAAGAAAGAAAGAAATGACGATGATGACGATGATGATGCTTATGATATTGAAGCTGAGGTTGAAGAGGACAAGAGAGAGTAATGAATGCTGCTGCCTTCGATTCTTTGCACTCTTTATTTTGTTCTTTTTTTTTTTTTTCATTTTTGTGGTTCTTTTGCATTCAAAGCCATTATCATGAAGGATATTAGGAGAAGATTTACAGTTTCTTCTGTCTGTATATAAGATTGTTCAAAAGCATAGTTACGGAGTTTTTCTTGTCATGTTTGGAAGTTCTCAGGCTATCTATTGAAAGCAATATGTAAAAATAGTGCAATGGGTTTCATCTCAATGAAGGAGAAAATTGTATCAGAATGAATCTCAAAATTTTATTAATTTTTATTTATAAATTAAAATTTTATTAAATATGAATTAAAATTAAAGATGGAAGATATTTTGTTTAAATTTAAAATTAGTAATTATTTATATTTAAATATATGATAAAAATTAATAATTATTTATTTTTAAAATAATATTATCTCATAATTATTATAGATTTATATTATTATTTTTGTATCATTCAAATGTTTTTAGTATTTAATTAATTATTATGCATTCCAGTTTCTCAAATTCTTTTATTTATTATAAAACAAATATAATTAATTTTAAAATAAATTTAACAATTTAAAACTACAATATGGTCTTGATCTTGGTAATGATCCTTAAGGGGCATATCATCGAACACCTTTGCGGCATGGTAAAAGAGGCTAGTTAGAACATTTCTTATCTGATTAATTATATACCATTATCAGCTAATTACATTTACATATACTTAATGGGGAGATAGCTGTGTAGCGTGCTGAGCCTAGTTAGACGAAATCACTTATGCTAAATGATAAGGGAGTATAATTGACGAGGCTAGTATTGACCTCGATTTTCGTACGCTTTGCTCTCGATCATGTTTGATCAATTCAATTGAGTCACGATGAGTTAGATCCAAGCCGAATCATTGCTAATCTGAACTTAATTTAATTAAATTTGCATTCATTAAATTATATTAAGTTCAAATTGGCCCCAATCGAGTCGAATCTGACCCGACTACACTCAATCGGTTATGATCAATTCAATGTCGGTCACGTCGAGCCTATTTTTTTTGTTAATTTTTGATTGATGCCGATTATGGGTTCAGCTTTATATGATTAAATCTATTGAATCCGCTCGAACCCAAACTGCCTCAGGTTGAGTCAAATTTGTACTCGGGTCTCACTTGATTTAGCCCAATCGAATTATATTAAGGCTCATTTGACTTTTTTAAAACAAAATGAGAAATGTCATCGACGGTCCCGATTTGCCTTGAAGCTCGAAGTCACAAGAGGCTGCAGTCGCGTGAGTTACTTGTTTCGGATAGATGCAGACTTCTTTTTGAAAAGCTCGAGCGCGGCAAAGCTTTATTCCATGTATGGAGGCGGGATCGAGACGGCAAAGCTTTTTTATCTTGCTTCTTTTTCTATCTCCACTTCTTCTACATTTCTTCTTTTACTCCTCCATGCTTCTACTTCCTCCTTCCCCTTACATCTATTTTTGGGATATGAGTAGTGAAGCAGTCTATATTTTTCTTAAGAAATCTGAGGAAATCTTGTGACATTGAGTTGAATACTACCATATGAATGCTTTGAGTTTTAAGTATTGCATTCTAAAGAGTAATAGCACTTGAGTTCTTTACAAAAATCTGAAATTTAGTATTCTCTTGGTTTTCTTTTCTATAAGTATACATGGGTGTTTTCTTATTGAGTTGTTTATATGAATCATGAAAGGTTGTGTGGGCTATTTATATGATTGCAATCAAGTGTGTGTAAAAATCATGGTGTTCATGCTAGTTGGTTTTATATGAGCTTACAATTATTACATGCCACATGTTTAAAGAAATGTCTTTGAGGAGAGGTTGTGATGTTTGATTGGTGACTCATGAGACTTAAGCTTGTATATCAAGCCTTTTTACCAAATGTTTTGCTAGCATGTATAGATATAAAGACTTCACTTTGAGTCTTCTTTGTCATTGTGAGGTTGGACATAACTATGTTTGCTAGGTTTCTCCCAAAGTTTCTCTAATGAGATGTTTAGGGCTCTCTTGCTATTGATGTTTCATGATAAGTTTTGTTGATCCCTTTTCCTAAGCATGTGTTGATGATATGTTTAAACTATCATAACCCATCTTTGTCTCAACATTTGGATTTCATGCGGAGTCCAAAGGTTGAAACCTTTTGGAGTAAAGTGTAGTGGACTAGCCTTTATCTTTTGTTGCTAATGTGATGTTTTGAATGTCTTTTGAATAAGAACTTTTCTAAAATGATTATTGTGTGAATCATGAAAGATTTTGTGTAGATTGATTGGTTGAGTTCAATCTAATAAGTGTACAAATCATGATTTTCATGCCAACTTGTTTTATGCAACTTTGTAGATATTGCACACCAAATATTTGGTGAAATGTCATTAAGGGAAAGTTGTAACTATTCTGCTCATATAGAGGTTTTATGTGATAGTCTCACACACATGGATGTTCTCCCAAAATCATTAGTTAGAGGTTTAAAAAAAAAATGAGGACGAATTTGTTTCTTTGATGAAATATGTGGAGTTATAGATCTTTCTTTTATTTACTCAACGCTTGCAAATGGGTTTTGTATCTTCCAAAATATGTGAGCCCTCTTTTACTTGAAACATGAAGATTAATTTATGATGTTCTTATGCCCCCGTTTTACCAAGGCTTCATTTTGGGAGATCAAATTAGTTTAGTTGATCTTATGAGTATAAATTTAATTGGTTTGAAATCATGTTTCTGATACAAATATCTGATGCTCTCATTCTTTGTAATGCACATATTATTGAGTTTAAATCATTATTCATATTCCCCATTGAAATATCACATGCTATACATATATTCGACGAGAAGTATCGAAGAAATTTTGTGTCGGAATGTATTTTTGGGTGATGTGTGAATTGACATGGTTTCCTTATCCTACGAATTTTTGACATGGGAATGCATCCTTTATGATTACTGAAATTTGTCATTCATTGGATCATGATCTCACATGTATAAAAAAAATGCTTTATTCTCTTAGATTTTTGTTGACATATTCGTTAGCTTTATGGAGTGGATCTTCTCTACAATGTACTTTCTAATGATGTTTGATATGACGGTATATTTATTTACGCATTGAAGATATTGAGTTAAACAAGTCTCTATGGCTAAGCAAGAAAAATGACCTCTCTAGGATCATCCCTCTTGCCGCAAATTGCCTTTTCTTTCTTAAGTGGATGTGCTTTGTTCCCTTTCCTCTTCCTTGGGCGTGGTTTTGACAGCGAAAAGATTATGGGCTGTTTGGGCTTCCTTCCTCGTGAATTTTGGCATTGTCGATGTTTTTTATGCTTATGAAGTTTGGTCATTTCTCGAATTGGCATGAAATGAGAAGGTTGGAAATTTGGTGGTAAGCTTTAAGAATTGTGTTATATTGGAAAGTTGTTGGTGAGCTTCAAAAGTCGTGGCAAAGCATTCTGTGGTAGAAAATTTTAAGATCTGCTCTATGTTGGAAGATTTTGTGATGCACTTCAGGGTGGAAGGCCTTGTGAAGTTCCCCTTTTGTTGGAAAAGTTTATAGATTGCCTCATGCTCAAAAGATTTATGATTGGCTTTATGATTGGAAGGTCTTAGGGAATAAAATGGGTTGGAAGGATATTTAGTTCCAAAGAATTACGACGAATGATAGAATAATTTCATTTTATTCTTAAATCTTGATTTTTTTTCACTTATTTGAGTTTTATATGGAAAGTCATGTTATTGAGTGTGATTTAAAAAGTTTATGAGTGACTTCATGTTTGAAAGATTTATGACTCTTTTTGTGTTTAAAAGAACATTGATTTGTTTTAAGTTGGAAAGATCATGCTCATGTTTAGATAGCAAAAATCATGTATTTGGAGAAATTCATAAATTCCGTTGTGTTTTAACATTGGATACAAACGTGTAATTTTCTTTTGGATGTTTTGGTGTCATGAAGTATAAAGGGTAGAAGTATGTTGGTAAGCTCTATGGATTACTTTATGGTTAGAAAGTTCTATGAGATGTTTTATATTGAAAAACTTTATGATTCACATTATGTCCAAACTTCTATGACTTATTTTATGTTTAAAGGTTTCATGAGTTGTATTTATTAGAAAAAGTTTTGTGAATTGTTTTGCCTCGAGAAGTTCTACTACGTGCTTTGTGAATGTTTTATAATAGAGAGCCTCATGAAACTTTCTTGTTAGAAGATTTTCATGAATTAATCCCACGCCAAAAGGAAAAGCACTTGTTGTTTGTTTTGTGTTGAAAGAAGTTTTTGGTGGACTGAGAAATGTTTCATGTCGTTTCATTTTGGGAGGTCCTACAAGTTATTTTAGGTTTGAGAATTTTTCGAATAGCTTCGTGTTGGAGGGCTCTTTATCTCTTTTCTTAGAACGAGATGACCCTTTATGTGGAAGTTGTCTTTCTTTTGTTTGTGTTTACTTCTAAAGATATGTTTGGATAAATATGGAGTAAGAGTTTATTTGGGTTTTAGTTTTGGGGGCTTGTTTTTCCTTCGTTACTTTGGGCTTCGTATAGGATATAGTGTGAGTGATTGAGTTGGGTATTTCGAGTGCTTATTTTGGAATGTGGGAATAGCAAATAGCATCAAGACCCTTTTTCTCTTTTTCTTATTGTATTGAATTGGAGTGAATGGCATTTTAGAGGCGTGCTTGGCTTTGAATAGGCATGTCCAATAGTAAGATGCTTACATTCCATTTATTATTTTGATTTTTTCATTCCTTTCTTTTTGACATTTTTGTAATCTTTTTCTTTACTTCTCGTCTTTCTGTTACTTTTTTTTTTACATATTGTCTTGTTTTATTTATAGATTTCTAAACCTATTGATGCATGCACGAACGTCCAAAGGGTTAGAAATGAATTCCCTTTTATCCCCTATAACATTAGTGACACATAAAGACAAAAATTAAGGATCGAGTCTTAGATAACATAGACTTAGGATATTTGCTCCTTATAGGATAAAGATATCAAAACATAAACTTAATGACACATTTTCTTAGATTTAGTGTGCTATAACTCATTAATAACCAACCAACAATTCATTCTTAATCCTAATCAAAATGCATTAAAATATTTAACTTTAAATCAAATCATAATTAATGTTCATAATCTTTAAAATGCAAACTTGAACATAAGCTTAAACTAAACATAATCGACCCATTAATCAACTTCTAACAAATCTAAAACTTAAAAGATGTAGACTAAATTAGGAGAGCAAATATAAACTAAAATTAGGAGAGAAATCCAAACCTTAAGCTAATCTTTTAAAATCAATCAACAAATCTTCTGGTTAATAAATCATTTAATTTATCTTTCTTTGTTAATTTACAATCAACTAAATTAATCCAACAAAATTGGTTACCATTGGGTAACCCAGACCTACGAGACTATTAAGTTAACGGCCCAAAGACTGATGAAATAAACCTCACAACCTCGGTGAACAACAAAGATGGTAACCGACTAAATACTAAAATAAAATTCTTAAAATCAATTTTAAAATATTAAGATTTAAACTTAAACTAAAATCTTTCTCTTAACCTTTAACAAATCAAAATAAAAATAATTTGAACTAATTATCCAGCATAGGATATACCCAAAACCACATAGCTATTACACACACATAGACTTATTTGTTATGACACGAATTATAGCTCTAGGTTAGGCCAATGTTTTATTTTGCTATTAATGTCAATTCCTCTCTCCAAATTAGAGAACTCTCACCTTGTTTTATGTTTTAGCAATAACATTCATATATTTTATAAATGCAAATCTTGAATTTTTTGTTAATTATATTTTTATTTATCTGCATTCTTTTTTTGAATAGCCTTTATGCTCATCCCATGTTTTCTCTTGTCTTATTATTTGCGAGGTACAATGTGTCCTACATATGTGAATCAAATGGGATCATTTGCGTGGGAGCTTTTGAGTGGGCATGCCACGGTCATGTATAATCACTGCAACTTGTAAAAAGACCTCTAATTATATATCGAAATTGTTACTCACCACACACACTTTCGCTAGTAGTTTTTTAGTTTAATATATATTCTAGCATGTTTATGTTGCTGGCCATAGATTAGTGCACTAATGAAGCTTTGGCCCTATAGGCCAAGGCTTACCCACTTCTGTAAGCCCTAGAGATCATTCTGATCACCTTAGATCTGTAGTGTAGGCCAACCCATTTGTGCTACATGCATCGCTGTTTTTCCCATACGAAGTGGGCATAGTTAGGATGTTCCATTTTTTCGGTTTTGGGTGTGATACCCCCCACCTTCTGTGAGCCCTAGAGATCATTGGGGTCATTTTAAGCCTGTAATATAGGTCATCTACTTGTGTCATGTGCATCGTTGCTTTCCCACACGAAGTGAGCATCGTTAGGATGATTTTCTATTATGGTGTGATGCGGGCACCTTGCTTGGAGGGTATCCTTGGTATGTTTCTTTAATTTATGTACTCTGGATGTCATGAAATGCATAATTATTTTTCTATTGGTTCACATTGAGCTTTTAAATTATATATGTTTGTACTACACTCATGCATGCATCATATACGGCGATAGGTAGATTCTTTGGAATATTACAGAGTATCTGATTTAAACCTCAAAACTACAAATTCTTGATTCATTAAGATAGAGCCTTTTTGTCTTGCATACATATAGGGTGATTGATTGTGTTTAGGATGTTAGCTAGCAGCTCACTCAAGGCAAGCATAAGTCCAGATTGTACACCCCTCAGTATATCTCTTTCACTTCTGATGAATTTTCAGTCTATCATTTCTCCAAGGATAGCAAATTCTATCTTTGATCTTTTAAACTCAAAGTTTTAATCATATCATTCTTCATTTAAAAAGGTCTAATTATCATTAAAGACAAAGAGAAGAGACTCTTTGGAATAGAACTTAGGAACTTTCTCTGTGCATCGAATTAAGAAGAGAATAATACAACGTCATTTCTCAACAACATAAAAAAAGTCTCATCCAAACAATTTAAGCCAGAGATTTGTGGTAGAGAACCCTTTTGTTCTCAACAACATAAAAAAGAAAAAAAAAACAAATAAATAAGTATGAAGTATGCAAAATAATAATATTAATTACAAAGACTTTATAAGTACAATATCCATTATCATCTACAGTACAATATATTATCCAAACTTCTGCAGTATAGGAGCATGTCTCTATCATAATTAAGAACCACCTAATATTATTATTATTGTTTTTATAATAACCGTCTCCCTAAAATATTTTAAAGTTATATGATTTTTTAACACAGAAGTCATTTCTCATAAACATGATATTCACCTTACCTCATCCAGCCACTTCCGCTGCCGCTGGTGGGCTGCCATGCACCTTGGGAGGTCGTTCCCCAACATCAATGTAGACGGCGGCAATATACAAATCAAGGAGCGAATGACGGCAAGTCGGGCAGGAGGAGTGCGATGAAAGCCATTTGTCGATGCAACGAACATGGAACCCATGGTTACAGGTAGGTAGTAGCCGAACCTTTTCTCCTCCGAAGAACTCGACAAGGCAAATCGGGCATTCAGTCGTCGATATGTTTGTGCTGGAGCCATAGATTGCCACCTGGATCTGCTTCAAGTCGCTCTTCTTCAATCCCGTCGTCGCCAACTGCGCCACCGTTGCCTCCGTAGTCTCAAACAAGAGCCGCTGAACCCACCATAGAGTGAATCGAATAAGTGAGTACAACCCTAGCATGCATATTCGAACGTAGAGGAGGATTGCCAGGATGATGATTATATTCTTATTGAAGTTCCAATGACCGTCTCCACCGAGACCCATGGAGGTGCTCCGATTAGACGGATATGGAGACGAGGTAGCTAACATTTAGTATGACTTCATGAACAGTGCCAGTGGCGAAACCTATTTAAGAAAAGAATGATGAGGAGTTCAAACAACTACAAAAAGAAATCCTGAATTCAGCGGACATACGACAGTATTTAGGAGAAGAAGTTGGCCAAAGGCAGCGAGCTCCCGTGGAGACTTCGATCCGACGTCGTTCAAGGAGGCGAAGAAGCTTCGGGTGGCTCTCTCTTGGTCTTGAGCAAAGCCGAAGCAGCAACGACGAAATGGCGATGAGGAAATAAATGTAAAAATAGTTTTTATAGATAAACCGTTGAATTAACTCTCTCATTGCAGTCCTGATTTTAAAGAATTTGTATGTGAGATTAAGACTTCCTAATCATGACTGATTAGGAAATCTTCATCTCTCCTACAACTTCTATAAAATCAGAATTGATTAGGATAACTTCTTAATCTCACCTACAAATTCATTAAAATCAAGACTGTAATTAATGTTGCACTTATATTTTTATTAATGGCATTCACTTGAACAACATAATCCTTGCCCCTTTTTCTTATCTTTTCTAGGCCATGGTTACCGGTGTAATGGAGACTGAAAGTTTTTCTTAGGGAGATTTATGCACGTACCACCAATATATTTTTTATTTACAACACTAACTTGAGGCATTTGAAATGAGCTATTGAATTCATGTACATTAAAATCATTCAAAATTTAATGAAACAAAAAAATATATTTGAATGATATTAATGTAAATGAAGGTAGTTCAATGCTACTTATGTAAATAGAAAACATTTGATTGTCATGCAAGTAATTGATTTCACAGAAGAAATGCACTTAAGTTTTTGAGGAGAGTGAATCTTCAATTTTGATGTTTGTTGTGCTCATCTGGACTTGCTATTGACAAAAAATCATTCAAGAATATTATTTTTTCATTATTCTAGAATTTTTGTCTTTCTGCTTGGAAGAGGTCAGATTTTGATGCATTGACATTCCTTTGTTGCATGTTATGCATAGGCAAGATGATGAAAGGCTACATGTTTTTTAGGCCTTCGAATGGGTGGGATTTTTTCAAATTAGATATATCATCATTTTTTCAGTCATCAGACAGCTAGATTCTGTGTTTATCTTGAGCTCTTGAATGCTTAAAATCTTATGCTCAACTCAAATGTACTTGATCATTTTGCATATTGAATACCTTTTTGATATTTTTTTGGCTCTACAAAATTAAAAACCAATGTGGGAAGCCTTTAATCCTCTCTTCCTAAAAGTAAGACTAAACCAAAAAATGTGTTGACTATAGTCTGTGTAGTTTCTACATCAATTTGATGTTAACTTTAAATTTTGACAACCCTTTAACATCCGTTGATATTCCGATAATATTAGTCTGTGTAGTTTCTGCATCAATTTTATGTTAACTCTAAATTTAGACAACCCTTAAACACCCATTGATCATTCCAATTTGGACTCTTGGTTGAGTGATGGTGGACCTTTTGCAGTCTTCTTCTACCTCTTCGCCAGCATTGTCGAGGTGGCATATGCCCCCTTTCTCTTTAACATTTCACGATTTTGGTCTCAAGTTCTAATTGTAAGAAATTGGTTGTTTTAGTTGGAGTTGGTTAACTGTTCTTTATCGAAACATGTAATAGCCACTCCAATTTTTGATGGAGTCAGTTATTCTGTCATTGAAGACAAACACCTTTATTCACAAATCTTAATGAGATAGAGAACTTTTGTTGTCATCTAGTTGATCTTATGTTCAACAAACATCTTGATTATGCCACAAAGGATGGTGTAGGAGTTTTACATTAGTTGCCTTGGCACCAAATGGTAGTACTCGTAGAAGTCCATCTTCTTGGACAATAGCTACAACTTGAGGCGGAATTGATCCACAAATAAGTACAACTCAACATTTCAGGAAGTTGTGACCTTCCCATCGTGTTTGTAAACTCCATTTCACACACACTTCTGATTCTGACCGCACTAGCTCGAGTCACTTGCTCATGCTCAGTTGCTCATGTACTCTCTCTAGCCCTCCCTGCAAACAAACAGGCCCAGCGTTATCTAAACCTCAAAAGCTGCAACCTGGCTTGATCTCATTGCTATAGACTCCGAATAATTCTTCTAGACGCTGCCATCGCTGCCCAGGTACAAACCAAGAATTATTCACTCTCATTTTGTATCCAAAAACAGAAGTTTTTGGTGTTGTTGTTGTAGTTGTTTGAAGTCGTAATCTCACCTATAAAATTTGTTAAGATTAGGACTGCAATGAGAGAGTTAATTCTACGGTTTATCTATAAAAACTGTTGCTGTACATTTATTTCCTCATCGCTATTTCGTTTGCTGCTTCGGCTTCGCTCAAGACCAAGAGAGAGCCCCCCCGAAATCCTGCATCCAAACAGGCCCAGCATTATCTAAATCTCAAAAGCTGCACACGCTGCAACCTGGCTTGATCTCATTGCTATAGACTCCGAATAATTCTTCTAGACGCTGCCATCGCTGCCCAGGTACCAACTAAGAATTATTCACTCTCATTTTGTATCAAAAACAGAAGTTTTTGTTGTGTTGTTGTTGTTTGATCTCCCCACCATTCTTTTTTTAAAGAGGTTTTGCTACTGGCACTGTTCATGAGGTCATACAAAATGTTGGCTGCCCCGCCGTCTTATCCGTCTAATCGGATCACCTCCATGGGTCTCGGTGGTGATGGACATTGGAACTTCAATAAGAATATAATCATCATCCCGGCAATCCTCCTCTACGCTCTAATATGCGTGCTAGGGTTGTACTCACTTATTCGATTCACTCTACAGTGGGTTCAGCGGCTCCTGTTTGAGACTACGGAGGCAACGGTGGCGCAGTTGGCGACGACGGGATTGAAGAAGAGCGACCTGAAGCAGATCCCGGTGGCAATCTATGGTTATAGCACAAACATATTGACGACTGAATGCCCGATTTGCCTTGTCGAGTTCTTCGAAGGAGAAAATGTTCGGCTACTGTCGACCTGTAACCATGGGTTCCATGTTCGTTGTATCGACAAATGGCTTTCATCGCATTCCTCATGCCCGACTTGCCGTCATTCGCTCCTTGATAGGTATGTTGCCGCCGTCTACATTGATGTTGGGGAACGACCGGCCGAGGTGCATGGCAGCCCACCGGTGGCAGCGGAAGTGGCTGAATGAGGTAAGGTGAATATCATGTTTATGAGAAATGACTCTTGTGTTCAAAAATCATACAACTTAAAATATTTTAGGGAGATATTATAACAATAATAATAATAATATCATGTGGTTCTTAATTATCAGAGATACGTTATTGTATTGCATAAGTTTGGATAATATATTGTAATGTTGATGGTAATAATGGATATTGGACTTATAAAGACTTTGTAATTAATATTATTATTTTGCGTACTTCATACTTAGCTATCTGCATTTTTTTTTCTTTTTTTTATGTTGTTGAAAGGATTCTCTACCACAAATCCATGGCTTAATTTGTTTGGATGAGACTTTAGAGCTGTATTGAATATGGAGAAGCTAGCCAAAGCCATGCATAAATAATGTTTGTTATCTTTGCGGTGAGCTCCCGTCCAGACTTCTATCCAACGTCGTCCAAGGAGGTGAAGAAGCTTCCGGGCTCTCTCTTGGGTGAAGCCGAAGCAACAACGAATAAATGGCGATGAGGAAATGTAATTTTATCTCTGAAAAATAAAACTAATGCATCAACGATTTTTTTAACTATATTAATGGCTAAAATTTGATTGCTTTTTTCCTAACCTTATGAACATTTTATAGATAATTATATGTACGATTGCACATTAGCAGAGGCGGAACCCGTCTTAATTTTCAGGGGGCAAACATATAATTAAAAGTATAGAATTTTGCTTGACACTGATTTGTTCATATCCTTGATTGTTATACGCTTCATAGATATGTCGGGGGTCCAAAGGGGGCAGCGCCCCTGGCGGAATTCGACCTGCGGGGGTCAAGGGGCAGCGCTTCTATGGGGGTTATCGGGTGCAGCGCCCCCGGAACAAATTTTGGTTGTAAGGATATTTTTTGATTGTCTTTTCTTTGTATTTGGTTCATCGTTCCCTAACAATAGCACATCTACACAATATGTTTAATTATGCTGGAGGCAATTGCTTAAAAATCATAGTATGTTAAAACTTTTAGGGGGGCAATTGCCTAAAAACCCTTCTAATAAAGACTAAAAAATAGATTGAGGGAGAGAAATTAACTGAAAAATGATATAATAAAAAGTATTTGTTTAAGGGGGGCAATTCCCCCGCCACCGGACTTAAGGTGGATCCGTCCCTACACATCGACCAACGATTTGAATCGGAGAAAAAGGCTTCACAAATAGTTACTGATAATTACATCTAAGACTTCATTAACATTGCTAACCTGATCAATTATACTCCCTTATCAGTTAGCATAAGTGATTTCGTCTAACTAGACTAAGCAAATTGACCCAGCTCTCTCCCCATTAAGTATATGTAAATGTAATTAGCTGATAATGGAATATAATTAATCAGGTAACAAATGTTCTAACTAGCCTCTTTTACCATGTCGCAAAGTTGTTCGATGATATGCCCCTTAAAGGATCATTATCAAGATCAAGGCCACATGGTTTTTTAGTTTGATAATGCATGAAATTAGATACTTTGGCATTTGAGACCTTAACAATTTTGTCTCATTTGCTCAATTCATTTCTCACAAGCTTATCATATAAAATTAAGCTCTAAAGTTATATGATTATATCTTTTATTAGCTCATCAAATTTTTTTTTTCTTTATTTGATACAATTAATGAAATTAAGTGTCTCCTAATATTTGGTTTACCCATAATTTAAGCGAGCACTAATAGAGTTGATAGATAGTATTAATGTCAAAGGACTAATTAGGAAAAAGGATAAGCAAAAGCAACAAGACCAAAAGCTGTGCAAGTAACTGATAAAATTAGAATTAAACCTAACACATAACTCAATATAGAATGAATAAAGGAAGATTATGATGGCTCTATATTGCACTTATTAATATTGTTGTCATTGTTACCTCTGATCGATATTTTCATATTCTTCATCAATTATAGAGCCCATGAAAGCTTTTTCGCTTCCTTTAATTGATTAATTATTCTGTGCGGATGCCCAACACCGTCCGGAGACCAACCAAAATGTGCCATGTCACCCATGTGCTCGATATCGGGGCTCGGTACTGCTCGGTATCGGGGCTTGATACTGCTCGGTATTGCGGCTCGGTACCCCTAACGCAGCGCATTTTGGTTGGTCTTCGAATGACGTTCTGCATATGATCTAACACAGAACTCAATATAGAATGAATAAGGAAAGATTGATTTTGCTCTTCATTTTCTTCGTTTTTTTGCAGTTCTATTTTGCTTGCATTGCGCTACGTAGAGTCCGCGAAAGCTTCTTCGCTTCCTTAAATGATGACATTCTTCTTGTAGGATTGGAAGTCACAATGAGAGCTCGATCACTAATTTCATCTTTCTTAAGAGGATTAATAAAGCATATTCAACTAAAATTAATTAGCATTTGCAAAATCAAGAATGTGTGCAACTAACCAAAATGGAGAAATGATTTTGTAAGTTAATTAAGAGATGAAAGGATTTGAAGGCCATGCAAGGCCTCAAGAGCATGAAAGACATGCTCTTTACATAATTGAATTATATTTTCATATAAAAGTGCTTATATATATATATAGACAATTAAAGAGAGTAATAAAGGAAAAATATAATAATTAAAGATATTCTCAATAATGATAGCATATTATAGTAATAAATATTATAAATGTTTACTATAAAATAAAATTTTGAAATTTACTTTGACATTTTGATGATAATGAATAATATGAATAATTTTCACACAAGTTCTATGTGGTTTGCTTTCATAAAAAGTCATTACACATATAACATTATAGGTTATGGTGTTTATATGTTATACTCTAACATTTGGATAGATACTTATCTTTACAACTTATTTAAATAATAATAATAATAACTTAGGTCATATTATATTTCTTACAATATTATTAAACTTATGTAACTATGAAAGTGCAATTGTGTGATAAAATAAAGAATATTCAAATTAACCAAACATATGGCGTTTTTACTTACTAATTATGCGCTTCTTTCAATCACCATAACAATTGAGGTAGATAGCTTTGGACTTTTATACTCACATGTACCTTTTCAAATACTTAGCATGTAGTCAACGGATTGCTACAAAGGGACTCACACCTAGCGAATCCTATAGATAAACTCGCCCAACGACTATCAAATCTCACTCAATTGAAAAGCAAAGAAAAGCCCCTCATTTATATCAGCAGTTTTAACACCCTATAGCAACGATTATAACCGCTTCAAAACTGCAATTTGAACCAATGGCTGCAGTTAAAATCAATGCATTTCTTGCAATTTTTTCTTTCAAAAGAAAAAAAAATTTAAGCATGCACATATTTGAAAATTTTCATTAACAATTTATCATCAATTGCAAATTTCATCACAATTACGAGAGGTCTACAACAATGAAATATGTAAAAATACATTTGTAATCATAAACATAAAATGTGCAATATTTACATACTTTCCTAAAGATTGAATAAATGATAATATCATCAATACAATTTAATCCTCAATGAAAATGTAAGATTAGTTGTTTACATGATGTATCTACTCTCTTTCTCAATTACACGCATCAAATTTCAGAACTACTAAAAATTCAATGAATTTGGACTGTTCCTTGTGCTACTAACTGAGAGCAATATGTCTAATGTTTCTGCAGCTTACAATCCATAGGAATATGAGCGAGCCAATTTCATTGAGGAATTGACAGAGTAACAATTTATAAGCCAATTTATCAAATCTTCTAAATCTATTAGCACAGAGTTCAAAATTCTAATAAAGAAGATGGATTGCTCAAATTCCTTTTCTATATTTTTACTTGATTGCCAAGTCACTGACTACTTAAATGCGAAGCTTGGAACTTGGCAAGAAATCATGAGCAACTTCCTAGAAATGACAAAAGTTGTCGAGAAGAAGTTAGAGTGGAAATGACAAAATTTGACATGCATCACAAACATTTGTAAACTTTGGACTAAATAACATCAAGCATTACAAGTATTTAGATAATAAAATTTATATTATCATACATCAGAATATATTTTACTACCTAAGTTTTAAAAAAAATTAAAATCCTTATAACATTTTAAAACAAAACATCGGCCATACATAAGGAAAATATTGTGCACATTTATATTGACATAGAGGTCAGCGCCACAGCCCATCGGAACGCCGTTGCGTCAGAAATTTAACACCGTAGCATTGGAGTCTCGAGAAAATGAGTGCCTGAGCGCTGGACCTTTTAACGCCGAGGAGCTAAATTTCACATTTCTGCTCCGCAGCGCTCAATTTTTTGAGCGCCTCATTCGAGCAGTTACCAAATTGAAGAGCGGCGTCAATTCAGTGAAAGATTCGTAGTTTCCTTCAATAAATGTGCTAGGTCATCCAACGTCGCAACGAAGCCATAATTACAGCACCGGGCACTATTAAACTCATTTTTGTATAAAGTCAAACTTTATATCATATCCTACTAGTTATTAGGTTTTCCTATCTTCACGTAGAAACCATAGAAAGTGACATAGTGCTAACAATGCCATAGAAAGTCAGCAAACCCTTAACAAGCGCTTTCCCATGAATGTACATTGATACTGGCGAGAGTCTTCCTGTGAAATTGACTTCTTCGAGCGCGAACCAATGGGTTAGGTTGATTCGAATTCAATCAATTAAAAATATATTAATATTAATGTGAATAAAATACGATCAAATCTAAATAAACCGAATTAATTTGGTCAAAATTAAATAAAATTAATTATTTAAAATTAAATAGGCTCGCATTGAAATAGACTCAATTTTAACCAACTCAAAATTAAATAATATCGAGCCAATTTAAATCGAACTTCATTAATTTGAATAAAATCAGATTATGTTAATAAAGTCAATTTCAACCAAATTTAATTCAAATGTATTCAAAAAATTAACCACAACTCAAATTAAATTAAATTTAAATAAATTAAATTCACCCAAATCAACTCAAACTCAATACGATTTAGGCTTTGTTTGGGACGGCTTTTTTATTGCTTTCTAAAACAGAGTTTTAGTAAAAAATAAAAAAAATTGTATTAAAACTCTATTTTAGAAATCAATAAAAAAGTCGTACCAAACGAACTCTTAGCTTTCATATGGGACTGTTTTTTTACTGTTTTTTGAAACAGTTTTTTATATAAAATTTTTTAATTAAAATGTTTATTATATTAAAAATCTGTTTTAAAAAATAGTAGAAAATCTTCCCAAACAAGCGTTAGTATATTTGGTTTAGTCAATTTCAAAATTAATATTCCAATTTCCAAACCCTTTATTACCAAATCTAGCTTTTTATTAGATCTCATGGCTGAAACTTGAGTGGAGAGTGGAGACACCTCGGCCGATCCAAGCAGAGAGCGAAGGAGGGCAGCAGGGGATCTTGCGAGTGTTTTTCCTGTTCGTGCGTTTAGGGTTTAGCAGCGGCTGATCGGGCATCCAGCGCCTTCTACGCACGATCTGCCAACCCGAAGCTCGCCTCCGGCCCACACTGCCTCCGCCTGCTGCTATCCCGCGTGAACCCTCCGATCCCGCCTGGACCCGTGCGAAGACCTCCGACCGACTCCAGCTCCCGCACCTGGCCCAAATCCATCCGCCCGACCCGCCAGCCCCGTGCTTCCCGCGCACGAACCCGCTCCCGGTTCTCTCCTTCGAGAACAGAGAGTGCCGAGCCAGCTTCCTTCCCTTACTTCCCTGATTTTTGCATGCAAAGGAAAAGGTTCAAGGTTGAGGGGCTATGATTCCATTTCTTCCAAACCCAAGACTGTAAGTTTCCTCATCATTTCCAATTTCTTTCCTTTTACATATCAAACAAATATCACGGATAGTGCTAGCCATGCCATATAAAGTCAGCAAACCCTTAAAAAGTGCTTTCCCATGAATCTACATAGATAATAAGTTCCCTAAGCTAATTCTAAGACGGGCGAGTCTTCCTGTGAATTTGACTTCTTCGAGCGCGAACCAATGGGTTAGGTTGATTCGAATCCAATCAATTAAAAATATATTAATATTAATGTGAACAAAATATGAACAAATCTAAATAAACCGAATTAATTTGGTCAAAATTAAATAAAATTAATTATTTAAAATTAAATAGGCTCGCATTGAAATAAACTCAATTTTAACGAACTCAAAATTAAATAATATCGAGCCAATTTAAATCGAACTTCATTAATTTGAATAAAATCAGATTATGTTAATAAAGTCAATTTCAACCAAATTTAATTCAAATTTATTCAAAAAATTAACCACAACTCAAATTAAATTAAATTTAAATAAATTAAATCAAATTAAATTTAATTAAAATAAATTAAATTCACCCAAATCAACTCAAACTCAATAAGATTTAGGCTTCGTTTGGGACGGCTTTTTTATTGCTTTCTAAAACAGAGTTTTAGTACAAAAATAAAAAAAATTTAATTAAAACTCTATTTTAGAAATCAATAAAAAAGTCGTACCAAACGAACTCTTAGCTTTCATATGGTAATGTTTTTTTATTGTTTTTTTAAACAGTTTTGTATATAAAATTTTTTAATTAAAAAATTTATTATATTAAAAATCTGTTTTAAAAAAATAGTAAAAAAATTAAAAATCTTCCCAAACAAGCGTTAGTATATTTGGTTTAGTCAATTTCAAAATTAATATTCCAATTTCCAAACCCTTTATTACCAAATCGAGCTTTTTATTAGATCTCATGGCTGAAACTTGAGTGGAGAGTGGAGACACCTCGGCCGATCCAAGCAGAGAGCGAAGGAGGGCAGCAGGGGATCTTGCGAGTGTTTTTCCTGTTCGTGCGTTTAGGGTTTAGCAGCGGCTGATCGGGCATCCAGCGCCTTCTACGCACGATCTGCCAACCCGAAGCTCGCCTCCGGCCCACACTGCCTCCGCCTGCTGCTATCCCGCGTGAACCCTCCGATCCCGCCTGGACCGGTGCGAAGACCTCCGACCGACTCCAGCTCCCGCACCTGGCCCAAATCCATCCGCCCGACCCGCCAGCCCCGTGCTTCCCGCGCACGAACCCGCTCCCGGTTCTCTCCTTCGAGAACAGAGAGTGCCGAGCCAGCTTCCTTCCCTTACTTCCCTGATTTTTGCATGCAAAGGAAAAGGTTCAAGGTTGAGGGGCTATGATTCCATTTCTTCCAAACCCAAGACTGTAAGTTTCCTCATCATTTCCAATTTCTTTCCTTTTACATATCAAACAAATATCACGGGAGGTTCGAGCTATACGACTGAACCAACAAAAATAATTATTCATCTTCTCTACTCTGCGTGTTTATCAATTTTATCCTAATACAAATAAACAACTTCATGTGAAATTGTGAATGCCGATAAATAAAGGAAATATCTCTTTTGCTAATCATAGAAAATGACTATACTTAAAAATCTGTACGTTTTTTTTTATTATTTATCTTGATGTCATTGAACATGTTTGGAAAATGTTGGAGGAATCAAGGCAACCTTAAATTTTTTTTTTTTGGGACATTTAGGCCATTTAAGGCAAACTCACACACACAACGCATACACAAAGACTCGAGCCCAAGACCTCTTCATTGGAAGCATAAGCTCTCAACCAATAGGTCAAGGTGAGCTGTGTAAGGCAACCTTAAATGACAAGTATAATTTTTGTAAGTAACCGTTTTGGAGATAGCAAGCTATTTTCTTCACATGATTGCAAGACATTAAAAAATGAACTATATCAAAGTTCATAGTTTCCTTAGATATTTAGGCTTTGTTTGAGACATCTTTTTTATTATTTTTAAAGCAATTTTTTAATTAATTTTTATTTTTAAAGAAATTTTTGGACTAAAAAGCTTATTTAGAAAGTAATAAGGAAGTTGTCCCAAACGAAGCCTTAATTTTGTAAACAAATCTTATTATTTAGAAACATATTTTATGTTTATGTGGCTATAATTTTGAGAGTGAAGTTCTTTTTGTTGAAAATCCTAAGCCTTCACCCTACTTTTCTCTAGCCATAGATGTTTGATTTGTACTCAAGTTTTTTATTTTTTATTTTTTATTTTTATTTCTAATTATTAAATATTGATGATAGCTAAATTTTTTTATAATACATTTTTTATAAAGAGGCAATTTTAATTAATGCTCATTTGTTTTATTTATGAGATATTTTTTTTTATGAGAATAAATAACTTACAAGTTCGACAAGATTTGGTTTAAATTGGAGTAAAGCGTGAATTGTATCCTCATGTTCTTTCGAATGGTAGTTATATTTTACCACCAACTATATTTACCATGTCTAAGAAGGATAAGATAATATTTTGTGAAGTTCTCAAGAATATGAAGTTACCCAAGGGTTATTCATCAAACATTTCTAAGGGTGTTAACATTAAAGAGTGCAAAATAATATGTCTAAAAAGCCACAATCCTCATGTACTAATTGAGGATATTATGCCTATTGCATTAAAATCATGAGCACCATCAAACAAAGTTTTCACCATCATTGTTGGGATTTTATATTTCTTGAAATTCATATGCACAAAGGTCATAAATCCAATTGAACTTGACAAGAAACTGAAGGAAATTGTATTGACTTTATGTAATATGGAGAAGTACTTTCTCCCATCATTCTTCACTATCATGGTCCACTTGCTCATTCATTTGGTTGAAGAAGTGAGACTTGGCGGGCCTGTACATTATAGGTGGATGTACCCTTTTGAGAGGTAATATATTTTTTCTATTGCTTAAATGTTTTATTATTTAGTGGGGGTATATCACCTACATATTCATACTTTATATATTTTTCTTAGTATTAAAGGATTTTGTTGGAAATAATTCACAACCTGAAGGGTTAATTACTGAGCGATACATCACTAAAGAGGGAATTTCATTTTGCTGAAAATGTCTGGATGGTGCGCCGACTTTGTCCGAGTCCATTTCTACTAGAATTTCATCTAAGGATGATGGTGTTTCCAAGTTCTTGGTTGCCGGTAAACCTTTGGGTCAAGTGTCTATGTTTTTGTTAGATGACATATTATTGATTCAAAGTCATAGATAGGTGCTCCGACATTGTGATCATTTAACAAAGTATACTTATCTGTACAAGGAGGAAGAGAGACCAAAAAGAGCCAACAACTTTCCTCTAACGCCATTAGCTCTTAATAAACTTGTTAATGAACATTTTCATGATTGGTTCAAATGAACAGGAAGATATGAAAACATCTCTTCAGTCAATTTCAATATCATATGCCTAAATTGATTAATAATTTTTTTTTAGATTACATGTACAGATGAGTCAATTGTTTTAGAAGAAGTTAGATCCCTCGCGGTTGGTCCTAAGCAAATCACACGAAGATTTAAAGGATTTTATATTAATGGGTATGAATTTCATACTAAAACTTGCGATGAGAACAAGAAAACACAAAATTATGGTGTTGTTAACAAAATTGAAGTCGGAAATTTTTTTTATTATGGTTGACTGAATGATTTTATTGAGCTTGATTACTCCGACTTATTTCACGTGGTTTTGTTCAAGTATGATTTGGCTAATACAACTTCAGTTGGCATTAAAATAGATCATTATGGAAATACATTGGTTAACTTTTCATGATTAATACACACAGATGATAGATGGGCAGATAATCCTTTTGTTTTTTCATCACAAGTTGAGCCTATTCTGTTCATTGAAGATCCAAAGAATAAAAATTTAAACTTTGTCTTACCAGTAAAGGCTAGAGATGTTTTTGATTCAAGCCTTTCTCGACATAACAATTATATATGAATTTATGCAAAGGTAATAACGTAACATTTAAATTTACATTTAATTTCATATCTGTTGTGTTTAACAGAAAGTAAGCATGAATTTATGTATCGTATTCTGTTCAACCTTTAATATCGTATTCTATTCAACTGTACTGTTTTGAGCACTCATTTATTTATTATACAGTTTTGTAGACTTATGGACGTAGATAAAATATAGCTATTTGATTGCTTTTGCATTGTGAGGCCATGCAGCAGTTATATGATGTTTAGCTCTTTCGGACAATCTATGCACTTGAGACTCATTTTTGATAGAATTACAGTATCATGAATCTCGAGATTTATTTTTTATTGTTTGTATAACTGGAAGGCTACCTAGACCCTTACTCTAGAATGGACCTTAATAAGAATAAAGTCCAAAACATCTAAATTTGCTTCTTCCATCTGTTTATTTCTTTTATTGTTTTGAATTCATAAATTTTTATTGCTTGATGTCTGTAGTTTCTCAATATACTTTTGTAAATTATTTTATTGTTTTCAATTCATAAACTTTTATTGCTTGTTGGCTGGGAGAGTCGCTCGTTGAACCATGTGTTTTGCTTGCAGTAGTCCACAGCATCGATGGTATGGTGAGTACCTGTACTATTCCCATCTGGTTTTATAACGTTTACATCAAAAATTGTATACCTGAAATGAACATCTTCATGGCTCCACCTGCCTGTGACTTGCACATTTAATTAAACTCCAGCAAACTACAAGTATCTTTTTCTTTCAGTTAATATGAGAAGTACAGATTCTATACCCGAAAATAGCTAGTTTGATTATTCTGTCCCATATCATGATATTTTAATAATTATCTTGGTTTTTGTTTGTACTAATAGGAATGACAAGAAGTGGTTCATTCTGACGTGTTAAAAAGGTTATATGTCGAGGATATTCCAGTGTAAAGTAGACTAGTTGAACTTATAATAATACATCGACTCTGGTGCATCCAGATTAGTCCAATGCTGGTGACTTCAATAATAACGAATAGTCTGCTAGTTTGTCATCTCAAGAAATAAGACGGCATGTGTCACCTGCGGATGATGAAATTTGGCTCATATGTTTTTGTTCACTTAAATATATTTTTATTTATGTCAATTTTAATAATTTAATAATATAATTCCCTCTTACATTTTTATTTTTTTCAGATAATGAGGGTGCTCCGATAAAAAAGAGAGGTCAAACTACTTGTGCAGACATACATAGCATGCCACCAGGTACATGGTTCACATTAAAGTAAATAAGAATATGGTGTCATGTAATGTACCAAAGTCTATTATGTTCGGTTCATTCCTACTTAGGGTTGTAGCTAGAGATCCTATTTTGGCATCAATTTCATTCTCAGATTGATGCAATAATGATATAGAACTTTTTAAAAAGAGGAGGTTAGCTAAAGTAGATGTAAATATCATAACAAATAGTTAGATGTTATTTATATTTATTTGATAACTAAAATCATTTACATTATTTAGGTCAAACTTAAGTTCTCCGCAAACATAAAGCATTAGATACTACAATCTCTTGGGGTTAAGTTGCGCAACTATAATATTAGTTTGAATGCAGAACACTAGGATAGTAGATAAGTAAAGATCATGGAGGTTGTCAATATAGGAGTAAACCCAGTACAGTGGTGTCAGCTTGTTAGTAAGTGGTCACAACCTTATGATAAGATGAGTTAGCAAAATAAATCACATTATTGAGTTTGTTAAAAAAATGAAATTAATATGACGATTATTTGTTATAAGAGATAACAACAAAATATATGAAATATGCGAAAAACAAACATGTCCGGATATGATGAGTCGAGTGAGCTCCGTAAGGTGATAGCAAGAAACGATGTATTTTAATTGCTTATATATTTATATTTTTATATAAAAAAAATAAATTTTATTTTTTCCAGTCTATATGAGATCACCTCTTATTATGAAAAATCAGTTGCATGTGTAAAAAAAGATCATTATCATCTAAGGAGGCCAGAAAAATGGATAAAATCGTAAGCATTTCACATGATGAGTTATATATATATTTTGAAGCCAATGAGAAAACTTTGAAATGTTTGTCATGAATTGGTTGATGTTATAAAATAAAAATTTTGAAGCCAATGAGAAAACTTTCAAGGCGATCATGAGGCTTGAACACTAGGGAGGATACAAACATAGGGTTTTGGGATCAATTCAAGTAGATATTTTTCTCGGAGCTTCACGACTCCAAGCAGTAGCAGTGGATGCAATATTGTATTTAATTGAGTTGTAAGACTTGAGAAGGTGGTGCAAATATTTCAAAGTGAGATGAGATAATTCATGCAAAATTAGCATGGACAATATCCAACATCAGGAAGCTCAACTATGATATATAAAATTAAAAAATTAGATATTCACATTTATTGATTTATTTATCATCTTTATTTTTATCATTGACTTCTATATTAATAATTGAGAGATGATGATCAATTTTCGCCTAATTGATATCCAATGTATAGAAGAAGAGAAGACATAATATATATGAGTATGATATTTTCATTATATACGGTCAATATTTTATTTTGAAATATTATAATGATTTTGATTTTATGTTCGGTTTTAAATAGTAATCTAATATTCTGATATATGATAATATGAATTTATTATTTAAATAGTTATAATGCTTGATGTTACTTAGCCTAAAAATTTAGAGTGGTAATGATAAAAGTTGAACATGTATTACAAATATTTGTAAACTTAGGCTAAGTAACATTAAATATTATAACTATTCAGATAATAAAATGCATATTGTCATACATCATAATATATATTACTACCTAAAGTCAAACAAAAAATTAAAATCTTTATAATATTTCAAAATAAATTATTGGTCATATATAAGAAAAATATTGTGCTCATTTATATTGTCTTCTTTTCTTCTATAACTTGGTTGTCAATTAGGTGAATATTCATCATTGTCTCTCTGTTAATAATATAGAAGTGATCAGGAAAAATGAAGATGATAAATAAATCAATAATTTTTTTTATTTTATATATCATAGTTGAGCTTCCTGGTGGTGTATGTTGTGCATAGTAATTTTGCATGAATTATCTTACCTTACTTTAAAGTGTTCTCATCGTCTTCTCAAGTATTACAACTCGATCAAATGAAGTATTGCTTTCACTGTTGCTGTCTGGAGTCGTGTTGCTCTGAGAAAAATATCTATTTGGAGTGACCCTGAAGCTTTATGTTCGTACCCTCCCTTGGTGTTCTGCCCTATGATCGCTTTGAAGACTTTCTTGTTGGCCTTGAAATTTCTATCTTTTGTCATCAACCCTTCCTCGACAAGTATTTTAGAAGCATGTTCTTAAATTTAAAAATATATATATATTTAGCATTCATTAAATTTATAATGTGAATTACTCATTTTTCTCTTGCCTTTTCAGATTACCAGCATCCATCTTTATACGTGCGATTGATTTTTCATAATAACATTGATCTCGTATAGATTGCATAAAATGAAAATTAATTTTCTTCATAGAATAAAAATATATAAGCAATTGAAATATGTATCGTTTATTGATATCTCATTTCAGAGTTCACTCGACTCATTATATGCATATGAATTTTTTTTTTCATTTTTCACGTTTCCTGCTATCCTCTCCTATAACAAATAATCTTTATATTAATTTCATGTTTTTTAGAAACTTAGTACGCCATTTATTTTGCTAATTTATTGTCTTTGGATTGTGACTACTTATTAACAAGCTGATGTTACTGCGCTGGGTCTACTCTTGTAGTAATAGTCTTTATAATCTCATCTTCTGGTCAACTATCCTAGTGCTATATTTTCAAACTAGTTTTATAATTGCACCACTTAACACCATTATATTATAGTATACAATGTTTTATGTTTGCGGGGAGCTCAAATTTGGCCTAAAGTAAGTTAAATAATTTTAGTTAGCAAATAAAAAAAAATATATGATTATTTGTTGTGATATTTATCTTAACTTCAGCTAGCATTCTCTTCTTAAAAGGTTTCATGTCTTTATAACTCTAATCTGATAATGAGATTGGTGCCAAAATTGGATCTCTGGCTATAACCCCTAAGTATGAATCAAGAAGAATAAACTTCGGTATATTACATAGTATATATTCATTGATTAGAGTAAATGTATTCCTCAACAATCCTTAAATATCATTTATATATGGTTGCTCATTTTGAAATTTTGAATAGTTTGTGATTCAAAATCAAACATACTAGGGGGATTTACATACATGCCACCTTATTTTATATACATACATATATATATACATACATATATATATATATATATATATATATATATATATATATATATAAACATTAAATTAACAATAAAAATACCACTCTGTTAAAACGAATCCTCACTCCATCTCTACCTTCGCCAATCCCTAATTACTCGCGTGCTGTTCCCGCGAAGCCCAACCTCCTCGCCTGCTCTTCTCGTGGAATCCTCTATTTGCTTGCTCTTTCTACCACCCATTGAGATCTTAGACGATGGACTCCCGCTAGGATCTATTCCTCTCACGAGCTGTGTCTTCCTCCAATTTAGCACTGTCGCTAAGCTGCAGTTAGTCTTCTGTTCCTCTCGCGAACTGGATGCTATTTTCATGATGTACTTTTTTCTCAAGCATTTTTCTGGTGAACGGTTATGCTCCATTTCGTTTTCTGGTGATCTCATTTGGCTTCTGATTCCTATTTTAAGTCTTTTTATTTTATCGGATTTTCGCTGTGCTTTCTCAGAGTTTGTTCCTGGATTTATGAGATCCCTTTGCGATTGTGTTCTCTCATGATGACTCTTTTTAGCATTTTTCTCTTTGTTGATTTTTTTACTATTTCCTTTGAAGGTATTTCTCTCGTCAGCTTTTTATAAAGATCGGAGAATGCAGTGATTGTGCGTTAAACGTATAAAAAGGTCTTTCAGATCAAATTGGTTAAGGGAGTTGTAGTATGTAGCGGATTAGCTTTGTCTTTTGATCTTTCTATTCTTGAAACAGATGGATCGTGGAAGAGGCATGGGCTTCAACCTGTTGTGCTGTCAAATTTTCCTACAAAGTTTGTTGAGATGTTTGCATATATTTTTTTTTTTCTAAATCAACACGCTTTGAGATTGTCTTACAGAATGCATTATCATCAATTTGAGGATGCTATTTTTATACAAATTGTTGATTCTAAAGTCACAATCACCGATTTTTGGTGTAGTGTTTAGGTGTATTGTTTTGTGAGAATCACCATCTGAAAGGAGTTTTGGTGTATTGTTTTGTCTGAATCACTAATTATATGCCTTATTTTGATCAACTGCTCCCAGTTCTACAGATTGTTAACGATTTATTTTTAGGCTTCGTTCTCTAAATGTCCGATTCTACAGATTTATTTTTAGATTTCGTTTTTTGAATGTCTCGGGAGAAATAAAACTGAAGTGCTAAGCTACAATCGGACACTGCAATAATAGCCACACAAAAATACAACAAATAAAATAGAGTACGCACGGAATGAAGAGCTCACTTTATTATTGTTATATAATAAAGTGGTATGTATGTAAATCCCCCAACATACTAACAACACTTTTATTTTTTGCACCTCTAACAATAACTTGATGATCATCCTTATGTCGATTCCAAACAGTTTATCCCGTAAAGAATTTAATTGTGATAATGTGTTCCTTGACATAAGTATTTGTTGATGCATGATTTGCATGGGCATAATATATTTCCTGATAGCTAGATTCTTACTATGAATTGCAAAATCTAAAAAAACTTGAACTCCTTTGTTGTATTCACGACTCAATATTGACTTGGTTATCCAACTCTTATTTATTTTAGAATTCAACTGCAGCTTTTCATAATTGATAATAATTGAGAAACTATTTCAGTTCATATTTTTAGTAGTATTGGATAGAAATACTGAAAGATAAAAAAAGAAATAAGCATGCCTTCAAACGATGAAATTCAAATGCAACAAAAGATGGTATGAAATTAATTACATGATTCATGAATTACAATTGATAAACTAATAATCTTTGATTTGATTTGTTCAATCTATTCAAGTTCTATTGCAATAACGGAGGATTAATAGAACGCATAATAATGATTCCAATACATATGAGAATGTTGTAAAGAGATGAATGATATTTAGCCTAACTTGTTTATATTTATTATTTCTTTTCTTAAATTTATTTTTACACTTTAAAAAAAAAAATTTTATATGCACATCTGTTTAATTCTTATAGAATATTGATAGGAGAATGAGAGAATACTCTCAATTGTGATGAGCCTGAACATCTAGTAAGTGTAGAATGCAAAAGGTTTGGAACCTGAACATCTCGTTGAAGGACCTGCATGAAGGACGGAGCGGATTGAGAAAGAGTCGGAATGAGTAGAATGAGCTGATTAGGGCAAGAAAGGGTGGAGTAATACATTAGTTTTAGCTTACCATTGCATATATCTCCTTTTAACGCCGGTTTGAAAACTGCTGATAATAACGACTACGGAAACACCTATTTTTTAGTACTAGGTTAATGATGTTCCCATAGGCAATATTTGATAAAATTTGCTCTAAAATAGCTTGAAGGAGAATAACATCATAAACTCGATGTAGCGATCATATATCCAACCTTTTCACGTATATGCTCATTTCGTATCCTATCTCTTAGGGTAAAGCCACTCATCCACCTGAGCATCCTCATCTTTGCCACACTTAACTTAGTATTATGATTCTCTTTTAATGGCCAACATTCGGCACCATAAAGCATTGCAGCGGGTCACACGGTGAGTTGGTGGAAAACATGCGACATATATTATAATTTCATTGGGTCGGGTCATCGGGCCACCACGTGGCGGCATTGTATTAGAGTCTGGATGTAGAGCTAGGTCCGTTGCGAGGTTGAATATATAATTTAAGCAGAATTTGAGTTGGATCTCGTCAAAGGCAAAAAGAATACATCGTCATTTCTATGGTATTTAGCCAAAGAGGCGCGCGAAGGGGGAGAAAGAATGTTACCTTCACAGCGGGCTCTTGATGTGACTTCCGATCCTACAAGAAAAATGTCGTCATTGAAGCAGGCGCAGAAGCTTTTACAGGATTTACTCTTTCAAAACTCTACTACATGCGAAACAGGCAAAGTAGAACAGCAAAGAAACGAAACAGGCAAAGTAGAACAGCAAAGAAACGAAGAAAATAGAGAAAAGGAAACAGCTTAGGCGAGCAAAATCATTGAAGAAGCTTTTACGTTTTATCTGCACATTGAGTTATTAACTATTTTCAGGCTATTTGTCTTTATTCAGATTAGTATAGCATCCATATATGATTCAGAGGTGCTGAGGTTCTATAAAAATTAAATGAGTCAATTTGATCTATTTGGAAAACCAAAAAATTTTCAATTTATTTCAACGCAAAATCTAAATGATTTAGGATTCATTTGGAGCATCTGCTTGTAAGAAAAATTGTAGAATTATAATTTGGAAAATAAAATTTTCAACAAATAATTGTGCATAACATAAATTTTTTATCTTTACAAAAACTGTGAGAACTCTTTAAAAATTATAATTGTTAACGGGACCGTTAATTAAATATATTTATATATATATTAGCATGTTTGATTGTTAAAAATAACAATGAAAATTTGATGGATTTGAGATTGATAAAAGGTGATTTTTTTATTTATTTATAAATAAAAACTAGCTTAAGTCAATCTCAAAGCGTGGTATTGAAAGAGCTTGACATTGGCGTAGAAGAGGTAATGTTTGGTAACATGGATTGATGTCACAGTGAAAGCAGGAGGTGATGATAATGGCCTTGGGGACAATGGAAACAAGTAACATGTCTTACTGAAACAGCAAAAAAGTTGTAAAAAATTAAAAATTTTCATTTTCAATCAAAATAGAGATACTTATGACTAATGACAATCGTAGCTTACACCTCTTGATGATGAAACATTGCTTTCGGATATCCCGCAGTGACAACATGTATACAAGGAGATCATTGTATAGTCGGGTCACACGGTGAGTTGGTGGAAAACATGCGACATATATTATAATTTCATTGGGTCGGGTCATCGGGCCATCACGTGGCGGCATTGTATTGGAGTCTGGATGTAGAGCTAGGTCAAGTGCGAGGTTGAATATATAATTTAAGCAGAATTTGAGTTGGATCTCGTCAAAGGCAAAAAGAATACATGGTCATTTCTATGGTATTTAGCCAAAGAGGCGTGCGAAGGGGGAGAAAGAATGTTACCTTCACAGCGAGCTCTTGATGTGACTTCCGATCCTACAAGAAAAATGTCGTCATTGAAGGAGGCGAAGAAGCTTTTATACGATTTAGTCTCTCTTTCAAAACTCTACTTCATGCAAAACAGGCAAAGTAGAACAGCAAAGAAACAAAGAAAATAGAGAAAAGAAAACAGCTTAGGCGACCAAAATCATTGAAGAAGCTTTTACGTTTTATCTGCACATTGAGTTATTAATTACTTCCAGACTATTTGTCTTTTATTCAGATTAGTATAGCATCCATAGATGATTCAGAGGTGCTGAGGTTCTATAAAAATTAAATGAGGCAATTTGATCTATTTGGAAAACAAAAACTTCTCAATTTTTTTTTCACCGCAAAATCTAAATGATTTAGGATTCATTTGGAGCATCTGTTTGTAAGAAAAATTGTAGAATTATAATTTGGAAAATAAAATTTTAAAAAAATAATTGTGCATAACATAAATTTTTTATCTTTACAAAAACTGTGAGAACTCTTTAAAAATTATAATTGTTAACGGGACCGTTAATTAAATATATTTATATATATATTAGCATGTTTGATTGTTAAAAATAACAATGAAAATTTGATGGATTTGAGATTGATAAAAGGTGATTTTTTTATTTATTTATAAATAAAAACTAGCTTAAGTCAATCTCAAAGCCAACAAATTTTTCATTATTTGTTTTGAAAATCTAATCTCAAAAGCAAGACCTTAAAAACATGATAGTATCTAAATGTTTTGCTTTTGATGGTGAAAAATACATCTTAGAATTAGGTTTTTGTTTAATGTTGTTTGGTATAGTGATTGTTGCACCCATGGTTTTGAAAATCGGACAAGATTGGCCAGTTCTGTAAATCAAACATATGGCCAGTTTGGTCATGAAAAATTGGCCCAACATTAAATCGGTTTGAACCGCCAACCAACCGTTAAACCAATTCCCTCTTTTAAGAGGATCGAATTGATTCAATCGGGCAGTCATTCAATAGGCTGTTCAATGCATAATCTATTTAAATAATTTAATTTAATATAAAATATTTTATTAAATATTAAATTAATTTAAATATAACACATTTTATTTATTAATATCCAACAAATTTAAATTATTA